>NW_026261460.1:0-28595 GCF_024610275.1 Lodderomyces theae
ATTTCTGCATTTGATACGTCTCTGTGTTTGTGGCTGTAGTAGCTGTTGCTGTTGTATTCAGTGTGTGTGTGTGTGTGTGTGTAAGACTGAAGGGGCTGGAAAAGCGAAATCTTTATAATTGTAGTTGGTTGCAAAGTTGCAGAACGAAACAATGAAGAAAGTGTAAACAACAGCAGCAGCAACAGCTGCTACTACTTCAAGCGCCGTAAATACATTTACAATCACTGGGACTCGTGTATTCAATCACATTCAGCTCACCTTCTGATGTCCACAAGCCCGATAGTTTTGAAAACTCAAATTTGTTGTCTTCATGCCGATTTTACACACCAAGGATTGACCAACACTCTACGAGACAATATACAACACAATCAACTAGACCGAAAGAAGTAAATCACCACTTGAAGGATGCAATCACAACCTATATACTGCTACGTAACCTAGTCATATGATAGTACACATATAATTCTGAATATAGAACAGCTTCCAGACTAATCCCCTCTTCCGCATAGAAAGTTTTGCAACACCCTCTGCACTATAAAAATGCAAATTGGAAAACCCCCTCAAGCTTTTCCTATACACCTCTTTCTTTTCTTCTTTCCTCTTCCCCATCATTATGTACAGTTCTGTCGTCATTTGGCACGATTGCCTCACTCCAGAAGAACATATTGACCTCTATGGCCCTGATTTTAAAATCGTCCTAGAGGATCATGTTGCTGCATCACCAACAAAAGCAACAATACCAACAACAACAAAAACAAAAGCAACAGCACCAACAACAAAACGAGCAAAGGCGCCAACAAAACGAGCAAAGGCGCCAACAACAAAAACAACAACACCAACACCAACACCACCATCAACAACAACACCAAAAGCAACACCACCAGCTGCGTGGCCCACCACGAGTCGTTTACCGACTCAAATCTTTGAGGCTTGTTGGAGGAAGCCTTCCCCACCTTTTGAATCAGCGCGTGCGGACGATCTTGTCCTCACTTTTGATAACGACGCTGAGGCTCACAAGACGTTGTTGAGCCAATTTTTGAAATATAAGGGGGGGTATTTTGCTGGGCGAGTGTTGTGCAAATTGGACAACATGTTGCTTAATCCCATCTGTTGTGACTCAAATAAGATGATGCCATCGAAACTCGGTATTGACTTCCAGCGTGAATTGGAACAACTACATGGTATATTGACAAGAAACACGACGATCGAAAGTGCAAAGTGTTTCTCCGAAATGGACTTCTATGCGCGGTGTAAAGAAGACCCGCGAGGTGACATGGAAAAACTTCATCGCCGGCAAAAAAGTATCAGGTGGGGGTTATTTTATCCAACAAGTCCCCCGGAAGAAGAGTTGGAGAAGGAAAACACTGTTGTAATCACCAAGGTATCGGTTGACTTACCATTGATCAAGAATGACGTGCAGGAGGTGACGTCAAATCAACTTCCAACCCGTGAACGCGGTGATTTTGAAAAGATGGCTTCCACAATAGCCATCACCAAATTCAACAATTCAAAAGATGCATTCTTGCAAATAAAATGCATGCTACCTGCGACCTGGCAAGGTGAATCGCCAACAGAGCGGGAGCCACCTAGCATCATTATTAAAAGCGAAGTTGGAACTGTTGCTAGATTGAATTGGGCACGGAAAACGAAGTGTGAGAAAAATATTGCCAGATTGGCTGCTTCGCTAAACCAAACCGAGTCTGACTCGATGAATGACAAAATAAGAACATTTAAACAGCTACAAGCTGATTTCTATGTCATGATAGTGTCGATTTATTGCATTTCCGCTTCAATGTTAACCCACCCCGATTTTTACCACGACCGAGAGATTGAAGTGGCAAAGTATATCATGAAGTACTTTGCCGCGATTGGAGAGTCAACTCGGAAGTATCACAACTTAATCAAAGGAGGAATGAAATACGTGATAACAATAAACAAACAGTTGGAGGCGATAATCAGCCAATTATTACCCCACATCAAAGAAATAATTGACGTAATTGCTGACTTCCGTCCATTCGCTGAATCAAACCAGTTGGTTGAGGGTGACAGCCACCAAGCGGGGAATAATGATGTCACTGGTGCTGAAAAACCAAATGGCGTGGATGCCATAAAAGAAGAAGATACCAGCGCCAAATCTGCGAGCAAGAAAACCAAAAAGAAGAGGAGATGGAACAAAAAGTAACGGGAGGTAGCACGACAAAACTTCAGAAGTCCCAGAGATGATAGTGGTGCAGGATCTACACGAGAATTTCCAACAACACAGAGAGGGAGGAGTTCTCAGTCAATTAGATGGCATGTCTTCGTTTCTGCCTTGATTGAGCCTTCTATTCTGCATGTTGATTGTGATGAAATTTGCGAGATGGATCCTGATGCAAGATCTACATGAGGATTTTAAACAATACAGAGAGGGAGGAGTTCTCAGTCAATTAGATGGCATGTCTTCGTTACTGCCTTGATTGAGCCTTCTATTCTGCATGTTGATCCTGATGCTCTTTGTTACCACCATTCATTGAAGGGATGTTATAATGATAAAAAACGTTACGAAAAAAAAAAAGGAAGAAAAACATATGAAAAGATTCAAATTATAAAAAAAAAAAAAAGATAAAATAAACGTTATTTGATATGCTGCTTCGTCTGCCTCGGTTGTCTTTTGAGTTGCAAATTGGTTTTGTTGGGGTTTTTCCTCGCTTTGATGGTGTTGTGTTTTCGGCTTGCTGCGAGTTGATGGATGCTGGTTGCTTATGGCTGATGTGGAGCTGCTTTAAGCGTGCAGATGCTACTTGATGTTGTGATGTGTGTGTTTACTTATAATATGAGATTAATAGTTGATCATCCTCTCACCTCCGCGCTTCTCTTCCTTGCTCTCTTGTAGCCTTCTCTTCATCTCTTATCCTGTGTGTGTTGTGGATGAGACTTCAAGTCGAGAACCGGAGATCCTTTACCTCACAACAGCACGTCTGGTGGAAATACATCAACACTTCGAGCATGCTCATCTTCTCTGGATGCTCTTTGCTCTATAGTTGCCTCAAGCTGCTAAAAGGAGGGTCAGAGCACTCGTCACGATGTCCCCCAATCGGTAGTAATCACGCCGGTGCTTGTCTCAAACATCGCGCAGACCATCATCCATTGACAAAATGAGTATCGTTCATATGCAATTTTGGTTTGAGCTGTGCAGAAATCATCTTGACGTTTTGTTAGCCAATGGCGTTCCATCCATGAGTCTTTGGCTGCAAATCATTGATGAGCCTGTATTTCATGTTGCGTAATCTTGACTTGTGATGTGTTGCAATGGTGTGTATTATGTGTACGAAATTGACTTCTCAGACGACTGGTTGCATGAAAACCCACCTAGGACTCCCTGAAGTGATGATTGCAAAATACACTCTTATATTCTTATGTGTCTCGACCCCTCGACTAAATCCTCTTCCGTCTTAGACCCTACGCTGGACCAAGTTTCGATGCGTTCAAGTCTTTTGCCACGTCGAAATGCTTCAATCCTTTGATTCTGGTGTTCATCAAGCACGTTTCAGGATCGATTAATGGGTATCGGCGAAGCCTCAAAGACAAAGCTCAAATATAGCTTGACACAATTCTTTTAATGCTTTGAGCGACACTATCTCTTGTTCAAAGTGCATTGTTTCTCGTGAATCCTTCGTACGTGATTCTGACTTACATGCGACAACTTGAAAGTAGGTGTGGTCACTCCATCATCCAGTTTTTGAGAATTTCCATGGCTAGTTTTTTTATTTCCTTTCCCGGCAAATGGAAATAGCGGCTGAGGTGGTCTTTAATTGCCGGTCAGTGTCTGAACCTGCCGGTGGTGCGTTAAGTGATGGTGTGGCATCTGTAGTTGCTTGTGAAGAGGGTACCATAAATATACCCATACCCGTAATTATGAATACTTTGAATGCAGTTACCTGAGGTTGAAGCATCCTATTAGACGAATACAGCTCAGCAGCGAATGCCAACTTTGTGGAATGTGCTGTAATGTGCTGTAATGTGCTTTAATGTGCTGTAATGTGCTGTAATGTGCTTCTAGTGTCCTTCGTCTCTTCCTTGTGTGTGATTCCACTCGTGACACACAAGTCATTTCCCTCTGTAGATGTGCCTAAACAAGTATATTCCTAAGGCTGGAGCACCCTTATTGCCTCTGCTTAAAGGGTGCCCCATGCGTATACTTGTGTACTAAGGTAAGTGTTCATAACAACTGGAAGGGAGCGGGCATTGAATGGACAAACAAAAAATCAAAATGTATTATTTTCTCTTTTGAGAGACGCGTCACGCTAAAACAACAAACAACAACTTATTTAACGTCAATATCGACAATGACAATCCCTATCAACGCAGCAGAACAGGCTTACTTAGATCTCTGTCAAAAAATTATTGACGAAGGTGAATTTAGACCAGACAGAACAGGAACCGGTACCAAGTCACTTTTTGCCCCACCACAGTTGCGTTTTGATTTGTCCAATGACACCTTCCCTTTGCTCACTACTAAACGAGTCTTCTCCAAAGGCATAATCCATGAACTTTTGTGGTTTATTGCAGGCTCTACTGATGCCAAAATTTTGAGCGAAAAGGGTGTTAAAATCTGGGAGGGTAATGGTCTGCGAGAATTTTTAGATAACTTGGGGTTGAACCATCGTCGTGAAGGAGATTTGGGGCCCGTTTATGGATTTCAATGGAGACATTTTGGAGCTAAGTATCAAGACTGCGATACTGACTACTCGGGACAAGGATTTGATCAATTGCAAGATGTCATCAAAAAATTAAAGACGAACCCTTACGATCGAAGAATAATCATGTCAGCTTGGAACCCACCTGACTTCCCATTAATGGCATTACCTCCATGTCACGTATTTTGTCAGTTTTATGTGAGTTTTCCAGCTGCTCACGGCCAACAAACTCCGGTTGCAAACACCACCAAACAAGCAAAATCATCGAGTAGACCGAAGTTGTCTTGCTTGTTGTATCAGAGATCATGTGACATGGGCTTAGGTGTTCCATTCAACATCGCATCATATGCATTGCTCACAAAAATGATTGCTCATATAGTAGACATGGACTGTGGTGAGTTTATTCATACTCTAGGTGATGCTCATGTATATCTAGACCACATCGATGCATTGAAAGAACAAATGACAAGAAGTCCAAAGCGGTTTCCAAAATTGGTTATCAAGGAAGACAGAAAAGAAGAAATCAAGACGATTGATGACTTTAGATTTGAGGATTTCGAGATTATTGGATATGAGCCTCATCCTGCAATCAAAATGAAAATGAGTGTCTAAATTGGAGGTTAGCTACATTTGGATAAATGTTGTTATACTACAATGTCTGTTCAATTCAGATTCAATTCAAATTGTGCAGTTCTTACTTTATATTTTTTTTTTCCGACCTATTTAACAATATAATCTGTTTCCTCTATGCATTTCGAAGATCAAATATATCAAGATCCCAGTGCTTGCTTCGAGATGTTTGTTTACGTTTTTTAGACGGTTTGCTGACGTTGCTGCTCAAAGTTGAGAGTGGTTTTCTCTTGCCACTCTTGATGCCTGATATTGCATTGTTTTCCGCATGTCTGTCCGGAGATTGATCCAATTCGATGATTTCATGTGCATTTGTACGTGAAATATCCTTCTCACCCGCTTTTGATTCAATAGATTGATCATGTACGTCGCCCTCTGAGCCAACTGTTGGTGAGTCCTCTTTGATTTGTATTTTCTTCTGTCTCTCCTGTTTGGAATTAGCAGGTAGACTCAGCTTTGGTGACGCAGATCTCAATCCACTTCGTCCACTAATGGTTTCGTTAGGTATTCTCTCTGTTTCGGTTCTCTTGTCTTTGTCAATTTCATCGCCCAGACTACACCTGTCATTACTCTTCTCCGTTATCTCTTCATCTTCAAGGTTGAGCTTAGATTCAAGCCTCTTGGAACTGCGCGTTCTCAGCTTTGACACATTTCTCCCTGTCTTATTATCCATGATAGCTACCTCTGCCCTCGCTCCCTCTGCAGCGTTGTCTTCCTTCCCTGTCTCTTTCAAGTTGCTATTACATTTCAAGCTATCTAGAAGCGCTTCGTAATCCAGCATATCAGGTATTGCAGATGTCAGCTTTCTTGCTTTCGGCGTTGACTCAACTTCACCGCCGTTTGATTTTCTAGTTTCTGATTCCACCACGAACGACGATTCATGGCGACCAAACTCGGTCAAGAAGTCACTTTTGTCCACTTCACCCTTCTCCATTTGTTCTCCAAGCACATCGTTCGTTGTTGGGCTATTTGGACTCTCTGTACCACAGACACTACTGTCGCTATCTTCATCAACGACGATTGTCCGTTCCTTGGCAAACACACCCACCTGTCTCATGTCCGAGACATCCTCGGAATCCAGTTCATCCACTGAAATTGCCAGAAACTTATCAGTGAATGCATGCTCGTCAGCTCTCTTGAAAAATTGTGGAATTTCAAATGCTTGGTGTTCGATAGACCCCCGATTTTTTAGATTACCAAGTTCATTCTTCCGGGCAGATGAAGTCATTGGCGATTTTGAATTTGTAATAGGTGCCTTTTCTGACGCTTGTCTTGACATCAGCGGTCGTATTTTGTCATTCTTTGCAAAGACATTTTTCAATCCCTTACTAGCAGCTGAGGGTTCGTCTCCACTGAAAAGCAACCCATTATCGACGCGTATTCGCTGCAATTGCTTCATACTAACATTGAAGCTGTTTACCAAATTCTTCTCCACTAACTCTAGTGCCGTCTTGAGTGAGTCATTCTTCCGAAGTCTAGAAATCTCATCATTTAACTGGGTGACTTTGTCCTCAAGTTCGGTAATTCGCAATGACAAGATCCCATTGCGTCGAGTAAGAACTTTGTTTTGAGTCATGCACTGCTGCAATTGTGATGAAGTTGGAGGTTCACCTTCATGGGAAATATCTTGAGGCACTGTCTGTGAAGAGGCATTGTGGATGGTCGATCTTCTTGATGAATCGCCTCCCAGTCCTAGGAGATCTGCTTTCCTTGCCATTTGCGAAACTAACTTTGTTTGACGGGTGTGGGGAGGCGGAAGGACGTGTAAGATGCATTTCTCGAAAGTGTAAACAACTCCAAAGAAACAACAGAAAAAAAAAATAAAAAATAAAACTACATAAACAATACCTTGAAGAGACTATATATATATATATATATATAGAGAGAGAGAGAGAGAGAAAGAGATTTATCTGTAGCCACCAATTTGTATCACGGCAAAACAACACCTTAACCCAAACATAATCTTCCTTGTCTACTTGTTCTTCACCATGGCAAGACAAAACACTGCTATATATCAAAAGATTGCTGAAAAGAGAGCTAATTTGGAACTCCTACGAGAATTCAAAACATTAACTGACGAATTAGCCAACGAATTGGAACTGATTGGCGACCGATTGGAAACAGTGAGAGATGGAACAAGTAGTGTTGCCTTGATCCTTTCAAACTGGCAACGCATAATCCAGTCTATATCATTGGCCTCGTTATGTTTGTTGAAGCTGACAAATGGCCCAAGTGTGGATCGAGACGCGTACCCTGAGCCATTAATTAGGATAAATTTAAACGAAAGCGACAACAATGAACAAGAGGAAATCGTAGACGAAGAACAACAAGAAGAAAATTCAGAAGAAAGTGGTGGTGCTAGCTAATGTTTTCATCATCAGTTTCAACATACGTCTACTTATTTCAAGCTAGTCTTGACTTGCTGTTCAACCAAGTGCACCCATTCCTTGAATGACTGATTGTTGAGGCGTTTCTTCAACTCATCGAGTAAGCCCTTGTTGAAATTGGACACAGAATGACTCAAGCTACCATTGGATTCAACTGTCTCGACTAGCTGGTTTAATTGGGAAATGACACTGGGTTGTCTCAGTAGTGTTTTGAACAAAATACTTGATTCAACTTGATGCTTCACCACTTGGTCAGAGCCACTAACTCTAAGCGTAAATTCGGTTCCTAATGTTAATAGGCGCAATAGAATAATATCGACAAACTCATGAGTAAACTCCTTATTAGAAAACGTTTGTGCCACGTTCAAAGCATAGAAGAATCCTTCATTGTTCAAGAACTTGGGATCAATAATAGTTAGCAATTCGATAAGTAGCGATTCAGGCAAACGATGGTTACTCGACAATGCATCGAACACATTCGCTGCTAGGGACCCAGATTCGGATTTGTCAATACCTGAATTTATAAATTGCTTAACAAAATTGGCTTGTGTAATGGCAGCAATTCTTCCATCTCCAGCAACTGCATTGCGAATTTTGATTTGGTAACGCACCTTCAACAATTCCTTATCATACCTTTCCTCCGTGTGCGCACCAGCTGCACGTGCTGCCAACTTACCCAAAGCAAGTTGTGTCAATTGATTATCAATCAGTTCAGCATTATATGACTCGGCCAACGCCAATGCTTTTGATGCCTGTGCAAAATCTTCATCAATCAAGTATCGTATCCAAGAAACATTGGACGTCAATTTGGGATTTTCTTGGAAAAATTGTAAAAGAAAGTGCTTGTAGTTGGAGAACCGCATCAACAATTCCTGGATTTTGCCATTCTTGATAAAATACTCGTAAACACTAGCAGCAAATGGATAGCCATATTCTTCAAAGTATCTCCCGTAGTTCAAATTTTCATTTGCTGTCGTCTCACTCTCTATGTCCAATACTCTTGCAAGAGACGCGAAATCGTGGTATTTTTCAGCAATGACCCTCGCTTCATCGACTAGACCCAATCGCAACAAGGCAGAAGTCCACCCGTCTTTTCTTTCATTGTATAATTTGCTGTATTCTTGATATTCGCCTTCAATTCTCTTCTCCTTTGTAAACCTGATCGCATTGATATAAAAATAGTCCAAGATCTCAACGATACCATAGGCAGCATCTTTGTCGCTGTTATTACCCATAACAAAATCTTGAGTAAATTGTGACTCGATATTTTTGAGTAAGTCGGATTCAAACAACCAAGACTTGCCAATGTCTTGATTGTATTTCACACTATTCAAGTACGCACCATCGTAAATGGTTTTAAGCACCAAATGAGAAGTTGAAAGTCCCGTTGCCGATAGTTGATCAAGGAAAGATGCCAACACTTCTGATATATTTCCAATCTCTGATTTGAAAAATATTCTGGGTTCAGGTACAACCCTTTCAAATACCTCCAAGTACGGCCTATTCGTTTCAAGATATTCCCACAAGTTCAAAGCAACATTCGCCTTTTCCAAATTTGTAACCACCCCAGCAATCATTTGAGGATCATCGGCAAAGTTTCTTTGGCAATATACAACTAATCCTTTGAAAGCATTCAACTTGAGCTGAGTCAAATCTGTTGTCATTGGAAGCGTATCGGGCAAATACAGCGATGTTGAGCTCAAAATTTCCTTTATGATGGAAGCGACGGCACGATGTACAACAGATCTATCGACATCTTGCTTCAAATCAAATGAAATAGCCTTTGAATCAGAAAAGAATATCGCTTGCTCAATATTGGATTTAACAAGCTGAGCTGGATCGTACGGGGTCTCTTTTTTGGACATTTCCGGAAACTTTTCCACCCTCAAAACACCAAAGTTTTCGGTAATCACTATAATGGAGGGGTTTGTATTCGTGTTCTGATTTTCATACCCATATCCAATAAGTTTTGCCTCTGGATTGAACCGGATGACGTCTTCCCAACGTGGTTTTGTGTATGTGAACGTGTCCTTTGGCTCTATATAAGTCGTATCCAAATCAGTCATAATCACTGAGTTACCAACAATAACAAAAGCTGTTTTGCAAGGCAGCGGTAAGAATAGCCGAGGAGTTGCTGCATTGTCAGCAGCGGCATGTAAATTATGAGAGCCAAAGTATAGCGCTCCTGACTTATCTGCACGAAATGTTGCCAACAACAATGCACCACTTGATCGCACCAAGGCAAGAAAGTATTTATCATCCCTCATTGGCCAAACGTCTAAAAACTCGGTCGTACTCACTCTACCAGGGTAGGCATCTGGGTCCATGGTCAATGTTTGCTTGAATGAGGAGGACTCGTCGATGTATGAAGCCGTCAGTGAGGATAGCAAATAATACTTCACTGAGTGTATTGTTCCGGCTGAATTTAAAATAAGAATGGTTTGCAAGACGTCGTCACTTTCAGCTTTAATCGATTTTATTGCCACAATATCGCCTTCATTGTGTCTAAAGATTTTCGAAAACAACCCCCTGCGTGGATTGGCCAATTCTATCGATGACAATTGTGGCTTACTCTTGTAGTCTCTAAGCGAGATAAGAATACACCTTTGCTGAGAAGTTGCGATGGCTACTCCAGCTGGTTCGACATTTTCCACCAAGGTTACGCATTCGTTGGGATAAAGGTGCAATTGCAACTCCAAAGACTTGTCGTTGATCAATCCCAAGGTTGGAGCATGCTGGACGCTTTCATAAAACTTAACAAGTCCAGTAATTGAGTCGATCATCAAAAGCCCTGGATCTTGGTCTGTCCCACTAGCCGGGCGAGTCAAAATGGCCATTGGCAACTTGAACTGTTGCTTGTCAACAGGAAATTGGATTGCAAAGGGGGATGAATCAATTGACTTGTAGCACCACACATAGATGGATCCATCGCTAATGGCTACTGCATAGTTGGACTCTGAATCTGAGTAAGCAGTTGAGAACGACGTGGTAATGAAAACATTGGGTAAACCTGGCAATCGTGATACACAATAGTTTTTATTCTTTGTGAGCTCCTCCGCATTGGATGTACCGGAAACCGTTTCTGATTCATTGAACCCTTCAGTTCGAGGTTGGAAAATTGATGACATTGTGATGGTAATGGCCGCCGATTGTAGTGAACTGTGAGAGAGTGTATATATATATGTGTGTGTGTGTATGTGTGTGTCTGTTCATAAATCAATTTTTTTTTTCCAATCCTTCCTCGTGTTCTTCCTGTCTTGAATTTCAATGAAGAAATTTCAGAGGGGAAGGGGGGTACTAACAACGCAATTCCTGTCACCTCACTACTTTATATTACATTTATACAAATGTCCTATACTTTTTGCTTCTTAATTTGTGGCTCTTCTACCTCATCAGCAAAATACTCCTCGTCTGAAATGTATACGTCTTCTTCATCTTCCTCCTCTTCTTCTTCTTCTTCTTCTCCCTCCTCACTTTCACTGATATCATACCTTTCCTTCAAACCCTTCATCTTTCTAGTTTGAAGTTTACTCAAGTCTTGCTTACCGACATGTATTTGAGCAACTTTATCACCCATGAAATCGGTACTGACATTTTTCTTGGTCTTTGCTTCCAATTGTTTTGGCTTTCTATGAGCCTCCTTCTCAACCTCTGGCGCTGGTGTTCTTCTTCTACCAATCTTAAAGTCAAATCTTGGTCCAATTTCATCCAATTCAACTCTGGGCAATTTCTGTCCCGATTTGAACGTCTTCAATCTGTATACTCTGAAATGGACGTTTGGTAAATCCTTGTCATTGTTTGAATCCTCAATCTCTCCAACTGAGAGTGCTATTATACATTGTAGCCCAGCGACATCTTGTAGATCAGTTTCCTCTCCACGATAAAAATCCATAAACATTGACTTTATTTGTTGGTATACGGGGTGACTATCAAATGCAGGTCCATTAAAAACAAACATTGGTTTTAAGCCAATTGTGAATGTGAGCTTCTTGAAGTCTTGTATCAATTTGGGGTCATTCACTATTGAAAGCTCAATCATGTCGTACACCTTGTGGTTAAAAAATCTGGTAAACACCAACGTATTTGGTCTCTTCTTGTTATGCGACGAGAACACCATCAAAGAAGAATCATTCTTTTCAGCAAAAAACTCTAGCTCAGTAGCATCTTCAAATGGTCTGACTTCATTCTTTTTCGAAAATTTTTTTGCAAATGGTTTCTTCAAAGCCATTAAATCACACATGGCGTCATGAAGAAGCTTGTTACCAGTAGAACCTGGAACAAAAAGTGCTGATTTAGTATTTTCAACAAGTTTGGCCTCCTTCTTGGCTAATGCCCTCTTGGAACGAGCATTCTTTGGCTTGATTGTCCTAATCATGGTTTAGTTAGCGATAACTACTGTCTAGATGACTTTTCTGATTTTTTTTTTTTCTTTCTTTTTCTTTTGTGAAGAGATGAGAACAAGAGTTATATATGGTCGAGCTACCAAAAGATATTGAAAGCAAAGGAGGAATACGGTATTTATGGAGTAACATTGCATCAAACTTGATAGTAAGCTTTAGATTGTAGGGCTGTTTTTCTGGTTGTACGCTCAAGAAGAAGCAACAATAACCTGTATTCTCTCCTGAAATTTCTATGTATCGCCCCTTAAATTCGATGGTTCGTTTCAAAAGCGGCATTGGGTGATCTAGTCTATTGAAGTTACATATAGGTTCTCTCCAAGTCATGGTCAGTTGGCCTCTCCTTTTTTGTTTGATTGTTCCTCTATAATCTTAGGTCAGTTGTTGATTTCTCTACTCTATTTGAAATGCTCTCCACATCCAAACTCGAAAGGTGGTTCTCGTCATAGAATCCAAAATCGAAACCTTCTTTTGAATACATTTCCTTTAACATTCTTTTCATACTCAAACCTATCATGATTTAGTAGTTCGCGATCAATCTTTCGATTATGTATGAGCATATTAAACTTTTCTTTTTCTCTCTCAGTTACTTTTTGCGACAATTTTGCAACCAAAATTGTTCCACCAAACACAAGGTTTCTTTAGAATATCAACAACGACTAAGGGAAGCGGGGAGGAAAAGCACCAGGTAAGTTTAGTGCATGACTGAAGCCTGTAGTTTGTTCTGCACTCACCGTGAGTCACTGGAGTTTAGGGTATACAAAACATATAGTTTTTCACGCAATTTGTTTCAAATTTGTTGGGAGATCTATCTTCCTGTTTTCAATGTCCAAGCTCATGACTCTAGGATCTTTGCAGAAGCACACAGCTCAGCGTTCTATCTCTGTACACTTGTTCCAAAAGAAGAGCAAAAGAAAAGCTATAAGCATGATGTATCTAAAAAGGAAAAACAAAAAAAAAATTGAAGGTCCTAACCAGATTCGAACTGATGTTGTTCGGAAATTTGATTTGATTAATCAAAACCGAAAGTGATAACCAAGCTACACTATAGGACCGAAAATTGAGTGACAGTTGGAAAACTTGCCTTAAAAGGTCCTAACCAGATTCGAACTGATGTTGTTCGGAAATTTGAGTTCCAGATGAAATCAAAACCGAAAGTGATAACCAAGCTACACTATAGGACCTGACGACTAAGCCATCGTACTCATTTTCTGGCGAATCGAAAAGCTAGTCTACCCAATTTTGCAATAAGGAGTCACGTTTGCACCTATTTTCACACAAGATTTGTACAGCTTTTTGGACTACAAGTCTCACATCCGATTTGATTTGTAAAAGACAGGTTGTATTTGAATAGCTTTGCGGAGGCTGTGGCTCTCTGCTGTTCATTTTTCTGCTATTCTTGAATATAGAAAGAAGTGATTACCTTCCAAGTATAGATCATTTTGCCTCAATTTTGAGCTATTACTGAGCTGAGCTGTCAAGTATTGAGCTTTCTGACACTTTAAGATTCGTATGGGACAGATAGCGGGGGTTTGAATAACATCTTTGGTGCATTTGTGTCCAGTGGCTGCAACGAGGTGGAAGTAATTCGCAATCGAAAGTGGAGAAACTAGCATCCTCATGCACCTAGATGGTGTACACACACACATACACATTCAATGCCATGTCTTCTAAGTAATACATTGGTCTGGCAGGGTAATGAGCGCTGTATGCTATGTATTATTGGTTGTCATCACAGTGGCTATTTGTCCCGAGGATGTTAGGCATGAGAAAAAAAAAAAGAAGAATCAAAACAGTTCCAACACATCATATGATATGTAACTAAAACAAGTACACTTGCATGCATATTCTTTCACTTGGAAAAGAAGAGAGCGGTTAACACTACTGTGGCGTGCCGATTAACGGACGTGTTAGACCTCGAGTTAAAAAAACGTTGTGTCAAGGTCTTGAGTTTTTGATTCCGATATCGGGTATATAAAATTGAGCTAATTTTTTCTTAGTTGTCTTCCATTTATATATATTTGTAACTCTACGCATCGCCGATCGACTTAAAGTTCCCGCTACGGTTAAAGGTATCCCGTCTGAAAAATAAGGATAGAGAGGGCTTTACGCGGGTCTGGGTGAGGAGGAAGGAATGTGTGAGTGTGAGTGTGAGTGAGTGAGTGAGTGAGTGAGTGTGTGAGTGTGTGAGTGTATTTTTTTTTGCTTGTTTGTTTATTACACAGCGAAAGTGGAGATTTTCTCAAAAAAAAAAACTTTTTTTTTGTGTAAATTTGCGGATTAATTAGGAACAAATTTTGATATTTTTGTATCCTGTCACATGGAGAGAAAGTGAGTCATGTGATAAATGGCACACAAAACACTCTAGTTGTCAAATCAAGGGCATAGGGGGGAGACGGAGTATACACTGGTGTGCTGTCTAAAGAAAGTGTAAGTAGTTAAGGTTCTGTATGAGAAGACTGAGAAGTCAAGTGTCATAATGTATTGTGGTTGTTGTAATTAGTAGGAAGTAAAAGCGGGGTGTCGATATTGTTGTAAAAAAAAAAAAGAAAAGAAATAAAGAGAGAAGAGAGAAAGAAAATTGTGCCAATACACAAAAGACGAGTGCAAAAAAGAAAAAAAAAAGAAAAAGAAAACTTCCATTCGTCAGAGAGACACACAACGGATCTTGAAAAATTATTTACTGTACTTTACTTTGTATATAACAACAACTACCTGAAGAGAGCTTATTCTTCTTGCCATTTCTCTTTACTATACTTGAGGGGCTCGCTTACCAATCTGAACAATGTACAAGACTCAATTGATCAAGAACCAACAACACCAATTGTTGCAATTAAGATCTTTATCTTCAACTGCTAGATGTTTGAAATTTGCTGAAATTCCATTGGCTCCACCTGACAAGATCTTGGGTATATCTGAGGCTTACAACAACGATTCAAACCCCCAAAAGATTAACTTGGGTGTCGGTGCTTACAGAGACAACTCTGGTAAACCAATCATTTTCCCATCAGTCAAAAAAGCTGAAGAAATTTTGTTGAAGAAGGAAACTGAAAAGGAATATACGGCAATTATTGGATCGAAAAACTTCCAATCCATTGTCAAGAACTTTATCTTCAACAACTCAAACAAGGATGCCAACGGTAAAAAATTGATTGATGATGGAAGAATTGTCACTTCTCAAACCATTTCTGGTACTGGTTCTCTTAGAGTTATTGCTGACTTTTTGAACAGATTCTACACAAACAAAAAGATTCTCGTGCCAAAACCAACTTGGGCTAACCATGTTGCTGTTTTCAAAGATGCTGGATTGGAACCAGAATTTTACAACTATTACGAAACCAGTAAAAACGACTTGGATTATGGAAACTTGAAGCAATCTTTACAATCACAACCAGAAGGTTCCATTGTCTTGTTGCATGCTTGTTGCCACAACCCAACTGGTATGGACTTAACCAATGAACAATGGGATGAAGTTTTGCAAATTGTTCAAGACAAGAAATTCTTCCCTCTTGTTGATATGGCTTACCAAGGTTTTGCCAGTGGTAAACCTTACAATGACATTGAATTGATTAGAAAATTGACCAAATTGGCTAATGAAAACAAGATTCCTACTTTTGCCTTGTGTCAATCTTTTGCTAAAAACATGGGGTTGTATGGTGAAAGATGTGGATCAATCTCAATCATTACTCCATCAGCCAACGAATCAAAAGCCATTGAATCCCAATTGAAGAAGTTGATTAGACCAATTTACTCATCCCCACCAATCCACGGATCCAAGATTGTTGAAGTCATATTTGACGAGTCAAGTGGATTATTACCTCAATGGTTGGATGAATTGGATAAAGTTGTTGGAAGATTAAACAATGTACGTCAAAAGTTATACGACAACTTGGACAAATCTAGTTACAACTGGGACCACTTGTTGAAACAAAGGGGTATGTTTGTTTACACCGGATTGTCACCCGAACAAGTGATAAAATTGAGAAACGACTACAGTGTTTATGCTACTGAAGATGGTAGATTCAGTATTTCAGGAATCAATGACAACAATGTTGAATACTTGGCCAATGCTATAAACGAAGTGGTTAAAGGAAACTAAAGGTATAGACTGGAAACGAAAAGGGCTCCCTATTTTTTTTTTAGTTAGGTGGCAAATAGTGGTAACCGATGAAAAAAAGAGTTGAACAGAATCATTGCATCTGTTTGTAAATATACATTCTTCTGTCCCTCTCCGATACAAGGCCTGACTAGACAAAGAGTACTCACTCCAACTTTGGGTAACCAAGTCGAGTATTGAGCACAAATTCAACCTTGAAGAAGCCCACTAAGATTCAAAGAGTTTGAAATTATAGAGAGAGAGTAAAGAAAATTCAATCTACATCCATCTAGAGTAACTATGAAGAGAACAATACAAAACATAAAACACAAAACACAAAACGCAACCAAAACAGAGGTTAAATGTAGCTATTCTATAGCTGTCTTATAGTAGTAGTGTTATTATAACGATATCAACATCCTAGCGTCTTCACAAGAATAAAGTTTATCTCAACTTGATAGATGAAGTGAGTGTTTTCCACATAGTCTATAGCGTTTACACACAGGCTTACATGTACCCAATTTTCTTCAAACCATGTGTGTGTGTGTGTGTGGAACCAATTGATTTTCCTTAACCCTTCAAGCTACCCCCACTGCAAGACTTGTTGCTTCATATCAAAAGAAAGAGATTTGATTTTGTATCCATACTACAAAATCAACACTTTGGACGACGCCCAATTTGGCGATTGCGTTTAGAAGTAATTAGGCTCATATGTATTTGGCATTGATCTAGTTTAGCACTCATTGCAACACATTTGAGGTATGAAAGTCTACATTGAAGTCTAAATGTACTCTAATCTGAAGATGAGTGTGGGCAGTCTAACACGCTCAATCATCGTGACTTGATATCTCTCTTTCTCTCTCTCTCTCTCTCTCTCTCTGGACCGACAGAAGTTACAACCCGACTAATCGACCAGGTCTTTGGTCTGAGCTGAGTGGATATAATACGTTACAGACTGGACAGGCATGAGAGCTTAAACTGTAGCAAAAGTATATGTATACATTTACGTGTATCATGATGCAATGTAGCTAAAAGTATATGCAGTACAAACACGTTAAATGATTTTGGTTGATAGAGAGAAAAGACAGACAAAACAAAAACCCTTTCCAATAGATCATATTCAAGTCATCCAATCCACACCCAAATTCAAATCAAGGCTCCCGACGGCGAACCCAACCCAACCCCAACCCCAGCTCTAGCTCCAGTGCCTTACCCTTTTTCATATTACATATGAGCATAACTAGTCAGCTTAGGAGTCGAGAGAAGGATTCAACCTCCAACAGTACGACCACTTCCACTACAAAAAATACATCTAAAGATCCCAACCTCAGTAACAGTGAAACTACTGATTTTGCTTTTGATCAAACCATCCTCGATGATACCAACAAGATATTGAAAGAGTTGGAACGTAAACTATCTATACTGTCATCAACATCTTCACAACAAACAAACACATCATCGGTTGTCCACAACAACCAATACCTGGGATTAGGCAGACAAAGAATACAGAGTCATGTCTTGAGCTCGATGCTTCATGACGGTAGCAGTAACAACAACAATTACAATGAGTACAATGACCACGAAAAGGCACAACGAATACACAATAGTATACTCAGTCCCAATGAAATCTTTCAAGAACGAAGTCAGTACACCAAGCTCACCAAATTGACATCACATTATAACGATGACACTCTTGTTCAAAAGAAGGGCCACTTGGCTAAACAAAAAGATCGAAATGGGAGTATTAACACCGTTGTGAGACAAAATTCGCTAAACTTGACTAAGAGCAGATTGGAAAGCAAAGGTCCTCATTCGAGTAGTTATGATGATGACAACAACAGACAACAACTTGACGATTTTTTGGGACATGTTCAAAGAAACGATATATACGCATCAGACGACGACGAAGAGATAGAAGAGCAACAAGTTAATGGAGCAAAACACGATGTACTGGATAAAGAAGTTGAAGAAGATGACGACGATGACGAAGACGGGGAAGATGGTTATGATTTCTATTTTTCAGCTGGCAATGAAGCGGATAACGATGTTGATGATGATGACTACATGGACACATTTGATGAGGGATCAACATCGTATCTGGACGACGATGAAGTAAATGGAAAAAAGCAAATGGACTTTCACGAACAAGAGTACGACGACGACGACGACGATGATGATTTGATAGTACCACCATCGCCTCCCAGGTCACCTCCGCGGGATTTAGATCCTACTAAACTATACGGATTATACGACTTTTCAGGACCGGATCCATCGCATTGTTCTCTAACGCGCGATGAACCGGTGCATTTACTAAACGACGATGACAATTATTGGTGGTTGATCAAGAAATTGACTAAGGATGAGAAAATAGCAAGGTATCAAGAGACTAATAATGCAACGATTGACATTGATCTGGATAGAGAGGATGGCAAGATTGGATTTGTGCCGGCTGAGTGTCTTGAAACTCATGGAGAACGATTAGCAAGATTGAATTGTTTCAAGAATGAAGAAATGGAAAAGTTGGTGGAGAATGAATTGCAATTGATTGATCGGAGTGCAAAGGGAAGCAAAACTGTCAAGGCAGTAACATTTGAGAATTTGGGAGATTTCATGGACAGTAGCGACGAAGAGGACAAAGACATCGATGAATACGACGGAGATGCCCACGAAATTACTCAGAACAGTGGAATGGACAATACAAGCACTGGTGCTTTTACTGCAAATAAAGATGAACAAGATATTCGAAAGATTTTGGAACTTTATAATGTTGATTTGCACGAGTTGCATCCGCCACATACACAAGGAACATCGTCTCCTTCATTGCTAGCTCAAGAACAGGAAACTTTGAGTGAAATTTATCCCACCGAAGCCCCATTGATAATTCATAAACGAAGTAATGGATCGTGAAGGAACTGTGGAGATGCTAAATAGACGTGTTGTATCTTGTGATGTAAATAGAGCCATAGAACCAATATCAAAGAATTAATCACCGCTCATAAAAGTGGGAGAATATTTTTGTTCTCGCTTAATAGACACATGCCCACTGGCAAAAATACAAAAAGAGAACAAAGTGCACATTACAAACTCAATCAGCGTCACCCAATTAACTATACACTCTTTTGACTGCCTATATCACCCATAATTAATGCAGTAACCACTCATATAGCCTCGCACATTTCCATTATTTCAAAAAAAAATAAAAAAACAAATCAAAAAATGCATCCCATAAGCCTCGAACACGAGCTACAAAACTTTCAGAATCAAAAATGTCCCACTTTGGAACAAACCATAAGTAATAACCGTCAAGTACTATCCAAACGCAAGAAATTTTTCACAACCGATCTCAAACAATCTTTCCAGTTGATTGAAATTGTCCTAATTGTCATTATTTATCTACGAGATTTGTCATTTTTCAGATTATTTCTACGAAGTGCGATGCATTTCTCCATTTTGAACATCAACCCTGATTACGTTAGTCGATATTACTCCTTTTCCACACATCATGTCAAAACTATGATTAAGATGAGTTTTCGTGGTGTTTTGGCCATCAATTGTTATTGCTTTTTGACGCATTTGATTTTTGGTGTGTATTCAAAGAGTCCTGGAAGTAGTGGTCGCAGTGGAGAAGAAACTGTTGGATTTTTGTATGGTGGGTTGACAGTTCAGTTTATGGGGGAGAGGGTGCCATGTGGCAGGTTGGAGTTGATGGGTTTGGATTTGATTGTGTTTGGAGCACAGTTGATTCTCTTGTATTTGCATGGTGTTCTTGGTAATGAAGAGGTATTCGAAGAGGAAGAGGGGGAGGGGGAGCAAGAAGGAGAACAACAAGAGATTATAGCTGAAGGACAAGTAGCTAGTGGATTGAGTTCAAGAGATGTGACCGAGTCTAGAACAGATGGAAACCGTTTACAAGTGCAGCACGATGGCGGGGACGACATACCATTGAGGGAACTACTAAGCGGTAGACACCTCGAAAATGATGACGAGGTGGTAGATAAGGCTCGTATTGAAGGTGATGGGTACAATGGGAATGTTGAGCTACTCACGATCGATTTACTTGATGGAATCAAAAAGATGATGAAGATTAAGGTGAATATACAAAACGCAGGAGAAACTAGCGGGTTGTCAACATCTTCTTCGACTTTACCGGGTGCATTCCCCAGAGTGTCTAGCTTGGTATAGCTTGTTCATACAATAGAGTAGGAGAGTAGGAGAGTAGGAGGAGGTTAAAAAAGAACTTTAAATTCACAGTGTTGAGTCAGGTGTAAAATGCGCTACCTTTGTTGTCTTTGTAATCTCCAACCTATTTGGTAGCACTCCACCCTCATCCCTCGCACAGAAAAAAATTAAAAAATTACAACATCTGCACACTAGGAGACAAACATCTAGATCATCGCATCGTCCATCCATCCATCCATCCACCCACACCCACATCCACACCCACAGTTCGTAAGAATGTCTGATAATAACATAGTGGGGATAGAGTACAATAGAGTCACAAACACATCGTCCACCGATTTTCCAGGGCATCAATCCTCTGGTGACTTTTCTTGGGATATTGAAAAATTCAAAAACTCATTTGATATTAAAATCACAAATGTTAGCGAAAGAGTCGCCAATTTTGACTTGATCCACATTGACACATCCATCGCTAATGCATTCCGTCGTATAATGATTGCCGAAGTTCCCTCAGTGGCAGTTGAGACAGTATACTCCTTTATGAATACATCAGTTATACAAGACGAGGTATTGGCACATAGAATCGGATTGATCCCATTGAAAGTAGATCCCGATTCGTTGACGTGGGTTGACAAGAGTGTTGATGAGAACGAACGTTACACTGAAGACAACACAATAGTATTGTCCTTGGATGTTACATGCACAAAGAACCCTCATGCACCAAAGAACTCTACTAATCCAAATGAGTTGTATCGAAATAGCAATGTTTATGCTAAAGATTTGAAGTTTGAACCACAAGGTAGTCAATTGGAAAAGTATAAAGATAACCCTGTTGTGCCCACCGATCCAAACATTTTGTTGGCAAAACTAAGACCGGGTCAGGAGATATCTCTAAGAGCTCATTGTATATTGGGGATCGGCTCAGATCACGCCAAATTTTCTCCAGTGGCAACGGCATCGTACAGGTTATTGCCAGTTATTGATATTAGACAACCAATAACTGGCGACTTGGCTAAGAAATTCCAAAAATGTTTCCCATCTGGTGTGATTGAGATTGATTCCGCCACTGGAGAAGCATACGTTGCTGACGCTAGAAAGGATACTGTACTGAGGGAAGTTTTGAGACACCCGGAGTTTCAAGATAAAGTGAAGTTGGGTAGACAAAGGGATTACTTTATTTTCCAGGTTGAATCAACTGGGGCAATGTCACCAGAGGAAATCTTTTTCAAATCGGTCAGGGTCTTGAAAAACAAAGCTGAGTATTTGAGGAAATGTCCAATTGGTCAGTAAACAGCAGTGATGTATTATGGCAATGGAAAAGTTGTGCATACTGTAGATATATATATATATGTATATGTGTATGAATGTCGCAGATGGGAGTGTCGTAAAAATTGTGACAGAAAGAAAGAGGAAAAATAGATTTTTAAAGTTTGTGACAAAGAGAAGAAGTGAACAGCCACACATGATACGCAAGAAATTTATTATCTATAGGACGCAACATCTAATGTAAAAGAAAGAAAACCCTTTTCAACAACACTCACTATCGGACATACTCAACAGTAGAAGTTTCACCTGCAGACTCAAGCTACCGGGTAAACCACTTTTTACATCACAGCTTGTGTATTGGAGTTCCTTCTTCTCCTGCAAAATATCATTTAAACGAAAAAAAAAAAAAAAATAAAAAATCAATCTTTCATCATCACGTCCACAAACAAACAGAACAATTGATAAAGGGTTACAAAATTTTAGTGCAAACCTTTTGGCTCATTCAAATTAGGTGGATACTGTGGGGTGAACTAAGTTATTATTGAACCTGCAGGAGGGACGATAGGAGTGCCAGTTATATATAGAGACAGCCAGGGGTGCATCTCCTTTCATCGTAGGTGATGTCATCCACATACACAAGACAAAGATCTTCATCCATGAACTCTGTCAACTCCAACCATTCATCTTATTCGACACCACAGCCAGTTCCAATCAACATACTTCTGCCCCATTCTTTAACAGCCCAAACAGCGACAAATCTGCTGCCATATAATGCATTACCGCCTTTGAACACACAACAACAGCCACACCAGTGCTTGAGACATAGCGCATCTCCTGGGCTAGCCTCATCATCGGCGTCACCATCGACAACATCCAACAATAACGACAACAGCAATGAGTTTGGATTATCACAAGCACAACCATCAGCTAGGCAACATTCGATATCGACAAATACTCATGCAAACTCCATATCACCCACTTCGATCTCCGGTACTGGATCGTCTACACAGGTGGGGCCGGTCGGGGCAACAACTGCAACAACGGTACCTAGCAACAGCAAAAATGATCTCACTTCAACTCCTACCCTATCCTCGGCAAATATCAATACAATTCAGAATGTTGCACCCACGCCTAACTCGGCAAGAAGTATGTCAATAGTGAGTCTCGAACGAAGTGCCCGTAATTCAATTGTTTCGGTTGATGAAAACCTTCGATATCACACTCGAAACGATAGCTCTGCAAGTTTGGCGTCAATCGGACATGTGAATCAAAACACTTTCACAATGACACCAGCAGGCAATCCCTCTAGTGGAGGGCTACACAGACATACAGATCATGGGTTTGATCAAGGCAATAGTGTGTCAAAAATGAGACTTGGCCATGACAATAGGAGTAGTAGCGGTGATGGTGTTACTGGTAATAATCAAGGATCTGGTTGTTCGGGGTCAGCTATTTTGACCGATGAGGAGTCAGAATACGACACAAGGATGACAAACAGTAGGACTCCTCAATCAAGTGATGGTTTGAAGACAATTCCGTCGACGCCCGTGCTCGGAGCTACAGCAACAAATGGCTCGTTCCCACTGGGACCGACATCTAGAGGCATGGCAAAACCAATGCATCGACCAAAGAGGCGTAGCTTCAAAGACGAAACATCGGTGCAACATTTGAAAAACGATTTTAGATTCAAGTTTCATGAAACGTACTCTGCAGGAACTGCGGCGGTATCACCACCCACAATACCAACGACACCCGTATCGTACCACAATTCAAACGCGCATATCCATAGTTTGACAGCAAGTCCTACATCAGAAAGTTTGATTTACGGAGGGAAACATTTGCATATGGAGTCGCCGTTAGATGACAGTCACATTGCATTCACCAGCCCGGCTTTGAATCACGATACGATGAGCAAAAACTTGGAAAGTCCAGAGATGAAGAGCATTTCTTCCACCTCCATTTCCCCAATGCAATCTCTGGGTCCAGTCAAGAAGTTGAAATCTACAAGCTTGATCCAACAGTCACTTTATTTGAAAAAGAAGTTGGCATTTTCCAAAGATTTACAAATTGAATTCAATAATGCATCCGATTTAACCAACACAAGCGAGTCTGGCTGTTGTGGCTCTAAAGGAGCATTACATTCACATTTGATTACAATGTCCCCGCCGTTGAGTGCCGCTTTATCGGAAGCCAAGTTTTTTGCCCATCTACCTCCGTCTTCGAATGTGATGGCACCATCAAGAAGAAGGTTATCGTCGTCGCTCAATGAGACTGAAAGAGCTAAAAACTTACCCACGAGTGCGGGCGCAAGTGGGGACATGAGGGTAAACGAGGCGGCTGATTTGGATGTAGGATCCAGCACGAGTTCTCTTTCAAAGCTGGACTTCATGGTGTCTCTGAATGACCATGACTCACCCAAGACACTTTCTTCTGCCCCTATGACGCCATTGCGAGCTATGCAATCGGTCAAGGAACAGAATGATTTGATCACAAAGTTGAACCAGAAGTGGAACAAATCAATGATTAATAATGCAAGTAACACAACTATCGAGGGCCATTCAGGTGATGGAAATGGTGGCAACAACAATTCTGAGGAGAACAACAAGGTGGACCAAGCTGTAGGAGCTATTGCCAACGCCAGTACTGGCCCTGAGTTGAATACACACGGGCTGCCAGATTTGAATTCGGGCAATAGCTCTAGTGTGTTGCATTTGGCACGCAATCTGAGAAAGCGATCACGACGCGATTCATTTGAGGTTGATGACGATGAGGACGACGGTTTTGACGATTACAATTACGACCATTTACGATAAAATATCTTCAAAGTAGACACTACATATGAAACGTTATTTTCCTCTTTTGTTGCGATTTTCGTATTAAAAGTGATGTACAGATATATATATATATATATATATATGTTCAATTCGAGACATATAAGCAAATATCTACCTTTAATATTCACGATTACTAGCAAGACACTCGAGCACTTCCGTCCTAAAATACGACATCATCATCTTTGTCCAATGGTGACAATTCGTGGAAAAACGGCAATTCAAGAATTTCCTTTGCAGTCAATCGTTTAGTGGGATCCAATTTGAAACACGAGTATAACAACTCCATCAAATACTTGTGATCCTTATAATCTTCCATTTCTTTTCTAAACTCATCAACCATGATATTCCGTTCATCTTGTGACATGTTGGGGTCTTCAACAAAAGTGGGTCTCACGAATTTATCTCCAGTTGAGTTGAACAAGTTCAAAGTCTCGTAAAGGACACTATCCTCAGGAACACTATCGTTATCAACTTCGGTTTTCAAAAAGTCGTACAATATCTTGATTAGATTACCATTAGACTTGTGCAATTGACCAATGGAGATCTCCAACCCACATCCATGCAACTCTGCACATTTGACCAACTTATCGTAACCAAATATCCATGCCAACTCTAAAATGGCATCGGTATCATCCGGTGAATTGAAAAGGGGGAATTTGCGTGTTAATAATGAAAATCCAATGATTCCCGCTGACCAAACGTCAATTTGAGTAGTTTGATTTGTGCATTTGAATAAAACTTCCGGGGCTCTAAACCCCCTTGTTCCTGCTCGATTAGCCCTTCTGGGTGGTCGATTGTCAGATTTAGGATATGCACCTTTGACATACATTCTCTTGGATAATGACTTGTTGGTGGGGACAAGAGTTTCCCTTGACAAACAAGGACAACCACTAGATGAGGTGGATGAATTGGAGCTGGATGATAAAGAGTGGTGGTAAGTGGTTACTTGTTTCTCAGCTAATCCAAAGTCAACCAATACACCACGTCCTTTGAATGGATCGTACAAGAAATTAGTGGGTTTCAAGTCACGATGAATTATGCCTTTGCTATGAACATATTCCAAAGCTTGGAAAAGTTCCCACAAGTACTTCTTGATTCCCTTTACAGGCAAGTCACGAAAAAAATCACGAAAATCATAATGATGGTAGTAAGGCAAAATAGCCAAGATTTGATCTTGATGGCGCAAGACATCCAATAATGGTGCAACTCTGGAGTTACCGGTGAGCATATAGAGTAGATTCAACTCATTGAATATTCTATTGGGGGAAGATGTGACGTAAATTTGTTTCAACGCAACAATGGGGTTCTTCTTTTTCTTCTTTTGGATCATTACCTGCATTGAGGAATTGTCTCCTGAAGCAGTCTTTTGTTTCTTCAATGGAGGCGATTTCCAAACATCACTATTGAGCTTAATTTTCCCATTGATTGCTTCTGCCTTGTACACGGTGGAAAATGTTCCTTCACCGATTTTGTCAATTAATCTATAATCAGTGGCCAATACGGGAAAGTGCTGTTCAAGCTTATGCATATCCTCAAGAACTTCGAGCGACACCTCGTCCTCGTCCTCGTCCCCGTTTTCGTTCATTTCGTGTTGATACTCCGCCACGTTGGTCTTTTCTTTGAAAGGGGCGGGTGGTCGCAGTGGTTGCGATGTAGACACGGCATGGTGTTGCTGATGTTGATGCTGATGTTGATGCTGATGTTGTTGTGGGTGGTGTGCATGTGCATGTGAATGTGAATGTGAATGTGAGTGTTGACCGGGCAATGAGCCTAGATGAAATTGCGATTGCGATGTATGAGCTTCTTGAGATCTGACTCCAGATGAGTTTAACAAATTTTGATTTTTGAGAAAAGACTTGTTATGATGCAGAAAATTGTGTTTCCCCTTTTGACTGACAATTTTCGAAGTGGAGTTGTGTTGCTGTTGTGACTTATCCTTAAAGGGGTCATCAGAATCTTCATTGGGGCTGGTATGCTTTGATCCAACAGTGGATACCAGAAAGGTATGTGCTCTGTTTGCGGAAATAGTCACCAGTTGCTGACGAACTGCTTTGGTAGTGGTAGTAGCAGCTGTTGCAGTGGTAGCAAACGAAGAGGAGGACGCGTCCGAATGTTGTTGTGAGTTTAAAAGCGTTGTTGGATTGTGTTGGAGTATAGATTCCGCTAGAATATCCAGTGACATGCCTTGAGTTGTTTATGTACAAGTAAAAGTAATGGTGGTGAAACAGTTGTGGTTCGTTGAAATACCACTGGGATCTTAATATAAAGCAGCCGTCTGTTGTGTCTTTTGCTATTATACGTTTACAATTTTGAAACCATAGAGAGAGAAAAAGAGAGAGAAAGAGAGAGAGAGAGTTTGTGTGTTTGTGTGCTTGTGTGTTTGTGTGTTTGTGTGTCGTGGAATGTAATGCATTGTCGCAAGATTACTATTTTGACGACACTGCTTTGAAAATTTTTCTCATTGCTGGAAACCTTCGTTTATTCCATCTTTAGTCTCCAACGTTGATCTGAGGTGAAACATGAGTTGGACAGGGTTCACCAATTGCTGTAAAATGAGACAGTTTTCCACTTCTAGTCTGGTGATGAGGAGGATCAGCAGGAAGGAATTGATGGACAAGACAAAGCTACTCAAAGAGTTTCGACAATTTCTTGGTCCTAAAAGTATAACTGGTGAATATCATAAAAACAAGTACTACTATCCACCGCAGAACAATAAACCAAACTATATTGTTAATGATGGAAAATCTGTGGTTGGCGAAAGTCCCAAGTTGGGTCAATCGAGAATGAGAAATCTTGACGAACCAGGAAGGGATCCTCATTTGCATCCGTTTCCTCACAACGTTTACACTAAAACAGCATACTTGATACCTGAACATTTGAAACTGCAAATCGTCGAAGATGAACAGGTCAACGGGTTACATCCACAAGAGATAGCCCATAAATATGGTATAAATTTACAAAGAGTAGAAGCTATATTAAAGCTCAGTGCAATTGAAAAGAATTTTCAACCAAAGGTATGTTAATACACAATACAGTACAACCCAAGACAAGACAAGAAAAGTCTACACCACAGACACAACACTGCTGATATTTTAACTTTTCGTTTCCTTCGATTCATGTATTATGATGATATTGCATTTTATTTATTCGATTAGTCTTTAAGACATAAACCACATGGTTATAAATTCAAGCCCTGAAAATACAAAACGGATCTGAAAAAGTTGTATCGTGGTGGAGCAGTACATGTGTGTGTTTGTGTGTGTTTGTGTGTCTTGAGAAGTTGGACGTCTTTACTAACACAAGCTATGTATTTAGGAAGAGATTGCCGAGGATTTGAAATCGTTTGCAGCCATTATGAAACGCATGTTCCCCTTGTTCAAAGGTGGCTATACTGCTGATAATTTAACGGAAATTCCAACCCCACACAAGACATTGACTGATAGATTTTTGACTATTGAAGAGAATGAACCTTTTGGACCAGTAGATGCAGCCAAGATACTACACCTCGAGCCAGCCTCAAACACTTTGAAGAAGTTGACTGAGTTTAATTTGGAAGAAGCACAGAAGCAGCAACAAGCAATTGAAGATAAAAAAATCGATGTTGTGTATGGTAAAAAGAGAAAGGATGAAAATAAACTCTTTAGATTTACAATGAAGAATGTTGGCGAGTTTGGTCATCGTTATGGTGCATCTAGAAGAGATAGGAAATTGGATAGAGCTATTGGATTTGATGCAGCCGGAAAGATGATTTATTTGCACCCAGATCAATGAGTTCAGGAGTTTAGCTTGTACATATTTATACACAAACAGAGAAGTGTATTAGCTGTGTTTAGTGACGAATTATTGAAGAATGTACCGTGTGGAAGTTGCATAGAAAGAGTTGTATTATAGAAGGCATGTTTGCTATGAAAATGTGGTACCTTCACTTTGATAGTCAGTAGTGAATGTGTAGTTATGTAAAAGCTTACAAGAAACACGTCTTCAGAAATGCAAAATAACGAAGAAACGACCGCCCCCCCCCCCCCCCCAAAAAAAAAAAAAAAAGAAAAACAGTTGGGTTCTACACTTCACCTTGGTTCTGACCCCAGTTTTTCAACTAACCAGTCTCGCCAATTTCACGCAATGACAAG
>NW_026261461.1:0-15768 GCF_024610275.1 Lodderomyces theae
CCTACTGCACCCCTGATCTCCCTATATTGTCTCATCTTGTGCTGATGATGCACATTGGCTCTCGTTGTGGGTGTTGATTACTGCTGGTCACTGACTCTTAGGTCTTGATTACTGTGGGAACCTACGTTTTGAAGTGTGTAGCATTGTTTCCATGAATAAGTGCAGACACCGTTTTTGAGATATTTCCCTTACTCGTCAGTGTAAAGACGTTGTACTTGAATTCGGCCTTTGAGTAAAATGCATTTGTGTCTTTTATTTACAAAAGGCAATGGATTAAATAAACAGAAAATCTTGTAGTTACACAATCTAAATCATTCTCTATACCCTCTAAATTCACCGTCGGTGGCTCCTACGGAGGATGTTACGCCTGACCTTCCAAATTCCACCAACTTTTGTTTTTCCCTTTGTATTGACAAAAGGTATGCGTACCTTGGACGAAACAGCGTCAGAGCGTTGTAATTGTGACGAGGCCCCGCCTCGAAAAAGGTCTGGGCACAACTGTTCGGAGGGTGGAAGATTTCCCTCACCGCGAACAAGAACAATTTTGGAATTACACTGTAGTGCTTTTTTCATTTTCCTCAGAACATCTTGGGGTGTGTAAACATTCAAATACTGCTCGTGAATGTTGATGCTGTGTACAATAAGCAAACCCAAGAAACATCCACTAGTTCCAAGAGCTAGTGGAAGATCTTTCGATTGTATCAAGTTGGGATAAAGTTTGCTTTGGTGGTCTTTAAGTAATATCTCATCACATGAGGAATCCGTGCTGTATACTCCCCAGATTAGTGATGAAAGTAATAGCGGGACGTTCTTGAAATCAAAACTGCTACCCATTTTGAAATTGAGAAGTGAAACGGCGTAAACTCCTGGACTTGATGTACTGCCAACCCTGTAGCTAATTCTTTCCGGAGACCGCGCTAATATGTGATGGCTGAAATCAAAGAAATCATCTCCTTTGCGATGGAAATACAAAAGCTTGCTATCAGCTCTAAATTGACTGGGTGTGTTTGAGGACACTTGGAATACTCCAGGAAGTAATGTCGCTGCAGCGTAATGCAAGCTCTGTAGTAGACTCAGATTCTCGTCTGCTTCACTTGACATGTTGCTTGTCAAGAGGACCAAATCGCAAGGACCGACTATGGATGTTACCTTTTCCAAAAGCGTCCTTCCATATCCTTTAATCCAACCGGGAGTATTGACAACTAGTCGTATGCCTCTTTGCTTGTACTTCTGAAGATAGGAATTGTAAAGCTTGCTCGTGATTTCAAGATACCTCGACGGCGCATCCATTGGGCTGCTGAAGCCATAGTACTCTTCATGCTTATCAAAAATAAAGCCCGAATTTGTACATATATAGGGTGACGTTTGGATGCTCAAAGACATGCAGTAAGGAGAAGAATTGTCGGATTGTCCTGGGTCAAGATCCATAACCACCACAAATTGTTTCTTCTGGAAGCGTAAGAAATCCAGCAATGACTTACAGAAAGTGGATTTTCCTGCATTTTTATTTCCTATGACAACCAAGTTATTTGATGATATTGCAGCATTAGATGCAAAGTACTTGACCCAAGAATCATCCACAAATAAGCCGTGGTGGACTCCGCTTTGAATAACGATCTCAAAAGTGAAACGTGCAAAAATCGCATCTTTAGCGTTACTGTCTGAGGTGGATGATAACAATGTCAGCTTGTCACTCGCTATCTCGAATCCCGTGTAATAGTTGACCAATCTGATCTTGACAGGCTCTTCTGTGTCATTTGTTCCAAAGGAAACATTGGAAATGATTGGTAAAGCGTTGGTATCAATTGTGAAGAAGGTATACATCTGATCGTTGTTGGCATCTAGTTCATAGCAATTATTGATCTTCACTCTTCCTTGCAATATTTGAAGTTTGAACATCCCTCGAACCATTATGAAATCTCCAAGCTCAAGTGTTACCAAAACTGAATTGTTTCCTTCGAATTGCAAGTTCGTTTCACTCGGAAGAAAGTCCGACTGAAATATTTGCTGCTTTGTCAAAAGCGGAGTGGTTCGGCTGCTCTCACTTTCTCTCGATTCGAGCTTGACGTCTATTGTTGGTGGGGGGACGTCATCCTCATCACTGCAGTCGTCGTCTGAGTTCTTGGCATACAGCAAAATGTTATCATCTGCATCAATAGCTGAAGGAGGAGAGCCTCTGCTACTAATAGCATCTGCTTTCAAAGCTGCATATGCACTCATTCGCACAAACTTGCTTTCACTCGAGATGCCATTGGAAGTGAAACGAGAAGCTGAGATTTTTTTTCTTCTATCAAATTTTTGTTGTTTTATCTCCGACGCGATTTGTGGACAGAGAAGTGACAGTGAAGTGATTGGCAAAGTGCTACAACAACATGTTCATTTACAACATTTCAAATTGTACAATACCTACTACATACTGTACTACATCAGTACAAACTACCCTCTCTCTTAACAAAAGAACCTACTCGTCATCATCATCACTACCATCATCTTTGTAGCCGTGTTTCCTAATCTCTCCAAGTCTTCTTCTCGCAGATTGAAGTTTATTCTCAAGCTTCAAAATCTCCACTTGCTGCTCCATCTCAAGAGTCTTTCCTTCATAAGGAGTCAACTTGCTCAAGTCAATATTATCATTCTGCAGCTGGTCATCACTCAACAATCCTTGAACTTTCTTAACTAGAGCCTTACATGCACGAGTAACATCACCTGAAGCCGTCTCCAAAGCGTCTTGAGATTTGGACATGAAATTGGCCTTGACCCTAGACGCAGCAACCAATTGAGCCGTTGAGGCAGCAACCTCATTTGAAGCAACAATCAATTCTTCGTGAGAGTTTTTCTTTTGTAAAACACCATCAGAAATTTGAATCAAAATGTTAGTGGCTCCTGCCACCGCCTTTGCTGCACTGATAAGCCCTTCAGTCCACCTGCTATTCTTTCTGTAAAACTCAGTATTCGATTGTGTACCCTTCCCTTTGTTTACAATTTCACGTTGTGACTCTACTGAAGCTTGTATCAAACGTGCCACCGCATCGATTATTGCTTTAGCGCAGGAAATCAACGTCTCGTGGATTTCAATATTACCTCCATAAATGTTTGGGTTCTTCAACAACTCAGTCAAATACTTGGAGGCCGAATTGACGGCGTCAACAGTTTGTTGCATCTCCTTATTCACGAGACTCTCAAGATCACCTTTGAACTGGATACCACTTGATAGCTTTAAAGAGTCAACCAAGCCTGCCAATTCTTTCAAGGACGTCTGTAACTCGAGATTGCTATCTATTATCAGATCGATTCGGTCCTCCTTATCGTCCAATTGCTCAAGCTTTTCTGATTTCAAGCCATGATAGTACTCCTCTGCGTCATCGAGCACTCTCCTCATCTGACTCAAGATATTTTCTTCATCCTTTCCAGAAGAGCCCTGAGAAATGCTTTTAGCTGTTTGTGTCAAATCATTCAAATACGTGACCAATGACGAACTGTATAAAATGATTTCTGAAAAGACTTCCTCATCTTGATTGTTGTCCTCAGCTATGTAGCCATTGAACGCTGAAGTAAAGTCGGTAGCTGTATCGGAACAAAGTTCAACCACAGACAACAAGTATTCAGGAGACAGGTTGTTATTTGTCCCCACCAACGTGTTCAATGTCAACTCATGTTTGATGTCCAAAATGCGTCTAATGCTATTGTCCAAAAACACATCAATCAAACTCTTAAACTTGGAAATATGCGTCATGATAATGTGGTCAATCTCTGCATTCAAAATATCATCTTGATCACCCTTGATACGTCCAATCTCCTTATACGCTTCCTCAAGCGATTGGTTTGCTATTTCCAATTCGGTCTCCCTGTCCTTCAATTGCTCTTGTAAGCTTTCCATTGTTCCAGGCTCACCATTTTTAGAATACCGCTCCAATTGAGCCTTCAAATCGTTCAACTCTGCTTCGTGTTTTGACATGATGGTAGTGAGGTTCATGTTTTGCAATTTACTTGATTCCTTAGTCGAGACATTGAGGTCTCTTATTTCGGTTTCTAACTTTTCAATTTCCAGATCTTTCGAAGCCTTAACTCTATCCAATTCAAGTCTAGCCCGATCGCGCTCTCTAATTAAATCGGCCAATTCGACATTCTTGGCCTTCAAGTCTTTTTCAAGTTTTTCCTTCTTGGCAATGGACTCCTGAGCACTGCTTATCTTTTGTTGAATCTTCTTAAACTTTGCCAACAAATTCAAATGTTCCTGACGCAACTGAGAGTAAAGCTTAGCAAGTGACTCATACTTTTTCGTCCAATTTGCGATTTGTTCTTCTAAATTTTGAATTTGTTCATTCTTGGACGTGACCTGCTGGGTGGCAGTATTGTTGAAAGCTGCCATCTCATTTTCCAACGTCTTGACTCTTGTGTCATATTGCTGCAACAATTGCTGATCATTGTCGTATTGGTTCTTGAACATAAGTAAGTCGTGTTCCAACTCAGCTACACGTCCTTGCTGCTGTTGTGTTTGTTGCATTTGTAAAGCTTGTTGCTCTTCCAAAAAGCGTCTTTCTTGCTCTCTTTGTTGCTGCTCAAACAAGCGTTGTTGCTCTTGTTGTTCTTGGAGTTGCTGTTGACGCTGTAACTCAAGTTGTCTTTGAATGTTCTCTTGCTCTTGTTGTTGTTGGAAAAGGATACCCGTTTGTTGAGAAGGAATCTGTTCAGAAGAGATCGAAGGAGGAATGCTAGGTGGTTCTATGCTGACCGATCTTTCTCTCGGAATGCTCTCTACCTCATGCCCGTTGGAGGTTCCCCCAGCTATTGCTCTACCTTCTTCGTCTACTTTCAAATCTGGTGAGCTATTTGGGAGACGAGGAATGGTAATCAAGCTGGTTAAAAACTTGATTGAGTGGCAATCTGTGTAAAAATCCCGCAACATAAAGTGTTGTGACTCAAACCGGTCAAACAATACTGTCAAAGCCTCGTCTTCACCTAATTGTTGATACAATGCTCTAAGCATTGAAAGACAAAATTTATAAATTCCATAGGACTCGGTGATCAAAGGGACTAGCGCACTGACTTTGCACAAGTTTCCATGTGAGCGATGTATAGTAGCAAAAAGAAGCTTTTGCAAGTCGTTGATCAGATCCTGGAGATCCATCAATTGCAAGATAGACTCATATCCTTCATTGGGGTCACTGACTGCTCGCAATGAAAGGTACTCCTCATATTCGAAAGTTCCGTTGAAACCAGGATTGTTACGATGAAAATCCAATTTTTGCAAAATGTACCGGTCATACTGATTGATCAATCTACCGTAAGCCAGTCCATGACTGGGGAACACCGATGCCAATGAGGCAACAAAATCCCGGTTCCGGTACCCGTCTTTCAAGGTGTTTGGATGCCCCTCTTGTAAAACCTTGTGAATCATGATTAATGCCTTGAACAACAGAACCTCGTTACTCTGCAAGGGCTGAATCTTGACTGCGTTCCAAAAAGCTCTTGAGTTTTTATGATCCCAGGTGTAAACAATGCATGCCCTGACATGTTTTCTTTTTGGTGGGACTTCGTCAGTATTGCATGCTTTCTTGACACTAGTCTGCAAATCCACCTCTGCACGACTCATCTTGAATTATTTATTGGGCGGCGTCAATTATCTGTGACGCAACTTGTGACAATAGATAGATGTGTAGAGAAATGGGTGTGTGGGTGTGGGTGTGTGGCAATGCTGAATATATATGTCTGTAAAAGCGTCGACAATTTCTTTTTTTTCAATTGGCGGCGCACTCGGAGTAAAAGAAAGTAAAGTGAAGTAATTGAAGTAAGTAAGTAAAAGTAGACTAAGATAAACAAATAGAGTGCTTTCAAAAGGTAGACCTTCTTTTCAAGATCAGTGTGACTACCTAGTCTTGTCGATCTGCTCAGCCATACATTGCTCTATAAGAACTTCAAATAATCCATTATCCCTACATCAAGATATCTCTCTCTCTCTCTCTCTCTGTATACTAAATCCAATATTTACATAAAATCACAAATTCTCACTCCCTTCAGTGCCAAAACAAACTACTTCATTTCCTATACCTGGTCTTTCCAAAATCGAAAGGCAAGTACTTATACTTTGCCATATGTTGAATCTGCTTCCGCATAGTCAAAGCAAATAAAACAATGAAGTACATCAACAAGATCGGCCAAAACACAGGGATATCAAATACCGAAAAGAATGTCAAAACCAAACTCAAAATAGTGGCTCTCGTTGCATTGTACCAAAACTTAAACTCTGGCAATCTTCTGATAAACGGTCTAAACTCGTCATCCTTAGATTCAGACCCCGATGCTTGTGGTTCTTGGTCCATGCCTTCTTCAATAGATTCATTCTTCATCTCTTGTTCCAACGACGGATCAAACTTGGGGGTTAAAAATGCCAAAAACAAGTTCAACAAGTATATACCCAACGCGTAGCAAATGATGTACCATCCTTGAGCAATGAATATCCTAGTCATAAACAAAACGAGTAAGACACCGAACCCTAACCATCTCTGACTGGTATGAGGCACTGATTCATCGACAAACTTTTGATAAGTGACTGCGAGCTTCTTGTAGTTTTGATACACTGGGTTATCAGTGGGTATTTCAAACGGTAATTCCACTGGCATGATTTGTAATTTGAATGAGGAATGTGCTTGCGTGTTATGTAGAACAACAACAAAAAGCGTGGGATTTGCTGTGTGCTGTACGTTGTTTAAGATTTGTTAACGTTTAAGTGTTGTGATATTTTTTCTTCTCGTGTATTTTGAGTGAGAGTGAGAATAAAAGTGGACAAAGGAAAAAATACAATGTCGTGTCATTTTTATTATATTTCTCACGACACACGCACACACACACACACACACACACATGCACAGCAAGTCATGAATGAATGAATGAATTACTCTTTGCAGCCATGTATCCACTTTTCCTCAACGATAGTTCACACAACATGGACTAATACATCATAAAAAGCATACCTCAAAGAGTACACAAAAGCATTAAAGATCACGTATTCACAGATAGACATTTCAAAAACGGAATAAACCTCTCTAGTTTATACAGAGTTACATTTTTAACAATTCTGCATTGATTCTTTGAAAAACAAAAAAAAAATCAAAAGCAGTAGGGAACTTACCATTTATCGCCTACTATTGTAGAGCAAGATTTCCTATATATATATATTTTGCATTCTACTGCCTATCATTCTTTTTCTTCCTCTATTAAAGCCTACTACGTATTAATACATCACTTTAATTTAAGTACAGAAGATAGAAAGTGCGTTATTCTTGACTGCTGCTTTTTCGCAGTTAACATTCGTCCTTCTGCAGTAGGGACTCCAGTGGAACTATATACGGTTCATTCCAGTCTTCTTGCTGTTCCTGCTGTCGTCACATGGCCTGCCACGGACACCGGTGTCCTCCTCCTCGTGTTCTGGCACCGAAAATGTGCTGCATATCAAACTCACTCGGATTTCAAATCAGGTTACGGATTCACAATCACACGGGTCAGACAAACACAGTCGCCAAGGTCCCAGGCGTGTAGCGGCCAAGAAAATGTGGGACTTTTCCCGATGACAGCGAAGCACGGCAGAAATGGTTTTGGGGCATCTTGTCCCACATTGGCCAACTTCGTGCTCTATATAGACTTCTCTTGTAGCTGCTCTGTAGCTGCTGTGTAGCTCCTGCTCGTTCTTTCGTCTCTCAAATACCTCTGGTTACAGAGCTCTGCCACTGGGGACTGGCATGAGCCTCCATAGTGCTGCGAATGGGCTCGCTTGCACACGGTAGCTGTTGTTGACGCACCTGGATCGCTCGTTCCCCATCGAAGGCGAAGTGCTTATCTTAATGTTGTCAATTTTTCTCAATAATACTCGAATTTAAATATCATCTACCTACTACGTTCTGTAAAAAGCAAAGGTTGAATATATCGATTATGCGCCTAATTGCAAGCCATGTCCGATTTTGAATAATTTGTGGAAGAATTTGGTACATTGAATGACTTTCATGAAATTACCCTTGATAGCGTCGAACTCAGTCCATAAACGGTAGCCCACCTGATGTCTCTTCTTCATACAATCTCAACGCTTCTCTAACATGACTAGGCTGAAGGGGAGTACGTTGGTCTCCTTGGTATTGTAAACGAGGTCGTTTTATGTCATCTTGAGATTGCAGATTTTCCACGTCGGCTCGCTTTCGTCTCTTTTTCTCCTCAATATCAATTAATAGCTTCCCTTTATTATCCCGCTCCTGCACTTCAAATGACTTACTTATAATCTCAGACATGAACAGTTTCGCCACACCGGCCACAACTGTCGCTATCACTTGAGAAACTGAATGGCCCACAACCCCATTGCAAATCTTCTTTATTCCGGGTTTGTTGATTTTCAGTCGCCTGTAAGCTTCGAATCTTTCCATTTGGTCGTCAGTAAAGTTTGTGATTAATAGCCGTTTCTGTTCTTCTTCGGACAAGGAAAAGTCTATGGCATTACTCCGTAGATCCTTGTATCGTTCAATTAATGCTGGATCGCCAAGAAGCTTTAAATCCTCCAGACTGATCGATTGCAAATCTTCGTTGTCAGAAAACCCGTCCTCTTCATCTGCTTGTCCCTCGTCATTCAGAATGAGTTGCTGTTGTTTATCTTTTTCCTTCTCCAAATCACTGAAGAAGACCCTCCAAATCAATTCTTCATCCTCTTCGTCCAAGCTGACATCGGACGCAACGTCATCATCCGGCGTAGTAGCTGGCCCTAACTCGTTTTCTGCCATTTGTAGCTGATTCACTGCGGACGTTATTTTGCCTGCAATGGACATTTTTTCCTTAGAGTGAGAATTTTGTTCTCAAACGAGTTAAACAGTATCTAAAGGCAGAGAAGAAGAGAACGAGGGTCGTTCAAATTGTGCTTTCATTAGTGAAAGAAAGCCAACTCTAAACGTACATGGTCTGGTATTTTCACGCCTAGACGTTTATTTCGGAACAATATATAACTAGAACAAGACGACTTTGATGAACGATATTTAACTGCCAAGTCAGACACCAACGAGACAACCATGCGAGTATGAGAATAAGAGACTTATGGCGACAACTTTCAAACGCCACTTGGGTGTATATTGATTCCTCTATTGGAAAATAAGTCTAGTATCTGATTCTGGTCATCTTTAGTGTTGTCTTTCATACATTTCTCAACACGAAGTTCCAAAATTCCTTTGTACTGTTCCCTACTTGTGGTGAGCATATATCCAAATGAGCAACACTCGCATGGATTCACTTCATGGCAAGGGTATTCCGGGGGAGGGGACTGTGGTGACATATCAGACAAAGATGAGCTAACAGGGCTGGTAGTTGTAGCTTGCCCGCAACCGCATTTGCACATTAGCACTCGATTCAGCCGTCAACCAAATAATACAACTCCCATCGCTACATGCGAGAACATCCCCCTTTTACTTGTATGGTATAAATTTTCAGAAACATAACTACTATCTGTTCAAAAACGTTACCCTAATGAGAGTAACTCGCGAGAACAATGACTAGTGCAACCAGCAACTTCTGTTGAGTGAATGCTTCCTCTCCCCCCCTCACCGAAGCTACCCTGTTAATAGAATCAGCTGAGGTCTGACAAATTAGCCACAATTTCCCTCATTAACTGCTGTAAATGTTGTAAATCGACATCGGGTTTGAAGTAGCTCGATTGCGGCAAGCTCTGGAGAGATCCAATGCAGTGTAAGGCGGTAGTTTGCAACGAAGGATTTTGCCGAAACAAATGTCTCTCCTGTTCACTGAGCATCCCAAGACGTGAAGCTACATCAAAATTGAGCGACTCTGTTGAAAATCGTTTTCTTGTTTCAATCAATGGAACAATAAACACGATGCAAAATGAATGCTGAAGGATCTCATCAACAACGATTGGCAGCATCCTCTGTTCCACGAACTTCCCTCCTGTATATGACCTGGGAGCTGCAAATACAACCTGAAATATTTGTAAAATTTGAAATCGAATATTTTTATTGTAATATACCCACGACTTTGACAAGCTTTGCCAAACGTTCGACGCATCAGAGCCCGTGCTTTCGTTGTTGCTGTCTAGGTCAATAGCATTAGTTATATCGCACTTAAGCCAGCTTAAGCAAGACATAAAGATGGTTGCCAAATCTTGAGCAAGTCCTCTCGCCTCATCTTCATCAAGGGCCGCAATTGAAAAGCTTTCACCTCCGCTCAACCCGGAGACTTGTCCTTTTGAAATTGACTTATTTGACTTGATCCTATGTTTCCCACTTTTTTGGTTTTGGTCCGAGCTTGTGGATCCATTAAGTTCTGCAGTGAAATGGTTTTTGATCATTACTCCCACTTCATCGAGAGAGTGACCTAAGAATGGGTGGGAAGAAAATGACGATCTTTTCTGCTTGGACGGAGTGAATAAAGGTTTCAAAAGCGTGCTTATTCGCTGACTTGATCTGTTCAATTTCAACTCCTCGTCTAAACTAGGCGACTGACCGATAGCATTTTTGTTAACAATACCCAACCCGATCTCTTGCGAGTGGTGCTTACTAAGCTTATTCTGAATGTACAGGTCCGCCGGTGTTAGCATCTTCCTATGAATATCAAGAAGCGAAGTGTGCTCCGCGAGCCCTCCATCATAGTCCTCGTTTTGAATGCTTGGATTCGTGAATCGAAAAACACGAGCGAGCATTATGTCATTCACTACTGAATTCGAATTGTTCGAAGACAAACAGATTGAAACTTTTGCCGAGCCAGAGTGTAGTTTATCTTCCACGTTCTTATCTCCAAATTTGGGCAATCCGCTAGCAGACAGTGATTTATGAAATAGACTGTGGAAACCGGACAGTGGTGACGTCAATATTTGCTTCCTTCCTCTAATTTCGTCGCTCAATCGTCTATTTGAGGACTTCTCATCAGCAAAACTCGACTCTGAAGAAGATTCAAACTGCAGTTTACTTGTGGGACTCAAAATCTTCTTCGCTGCTCTTAACTTATTAATCTTGGACTCCTTGCCCAGTTCAATGGTGCTGGAATCACTCGTTGGGTCTGGTGCATTCACAAATTCTCCCTCGGGATTTCTTCCAAGGACATTTGTTTGCGACTTGTTCCGAGTGAATAGTCTGCTCAATGGATTGGATTTGACGGATGAATTACTTATAGCGGACGCTTGCGACATATTTGTTCCGATCTTTCTCAACGTTCCGAAATCCACGTTGGATATCTGGGACAGATTGTGATCGGCACCAGAGCCTTTCCTTCCATTCACGTCAATGCCATTACTAGCTGGGTGGGTGCTGATATTAGGATAGTCCATGAGCTGTGTGTAAATAGGTGCATGTCCTGGTGTATTATACTTGGCTATTAAATCCCCAACGGAGAAGGGATGTGAAGCTTTTTTTCTCCCTCTCTTCGTCTCTCTCTCTCTCTTATGCGGAGGTGTGTCTCACAAAGCAGTTTTACGACATTGAGGGAGGCGCTTACAAAGTATTGTATGCAACAAGAATGAAACCACACAGTCTAGAAACTCAGTGCCGTCAATTGGAGGGTTGAGGGGGATGTTTAGGAAACAAAACATATACTGTAACCAAGGAATCAATAAACGAGGCTCGTCTTCTAAGTCAAAATTTTAGCTAGATTTTCTTGCAAAAAAAAAAAAGAACATCCATTGACTAAAACTAATGGCATTAGTTATCATAAGAAACTTAGCTGACAAAGCAAGCCCAAGCTAGATATAAGAAAGAGGAGTATCAAATTTAAATCCAGAAATTGTTACAGCTGTTCGCACATATGTGGTTAGCTTCGTTTCTAATAGCGCGCGTGTGTGTGTGTGTGTGTGTCTGTGTGTGTCTCTCTCTCCTTTTTTGCAACTCTTGACAGATTTATTTATTTTTATTTTGTTTTGTTTTGTTTTGTGTTGCATTTGGATGTTTTGATTTGTAACCAATCGGGAAATATATATACAAAACACAGTTATATACGCAATTATATATATATATATATATACATATGTAGCAACGGGTAAGGCATGTAAGTATACGTATCTCTACAAAGTCTCTTTTCAAACCGTGTCAATTACAGCCGGACGAAACCAGACCAAGAATTTGGCATACATTGCAAAGAACTGAAAGTGAAGAACAGCAACATCGTCCTCGCTGAACATCGAATACATTTCTCAGCCCCTAAGTGCATCATCACTTTGAAAAGTTTCCCAATTCCACAGACATGATAAACCCATTTGACGAGGGACATGGACATAAGGAGCAGGAGCATCCAATAAAGCTTCCATACGCCGCTTACACACGCAGCTCAAGTCCAACAAAAAGATATCAACCATTGGATTATGACAGTGAGGACGACAGTGAGCAAGATTTCAACGTGTTTCCAGCGTCTGATATTAAACAACAGCAACATGGTGTCAAGCAATCACCAAACATATTTGCAAAAAGCACAGGGAAATCCAACCATCAAGCAATAAAACCCAAGTCGCCATTTGTCGGTAATGCACCAAGGATGGAGTTCAACCCCAACATTGATCTTGAAACCACACCCAGAGCACACTTCACCTCACGCGAATCTCCAAAAAGACAACGGAATACAGAAATAGTGTTTGACGAGGATGAAGAAGCAAATAACGGCTCTCCATTGAGATCCTCGTTTCAAGGAAGCTCGATAAGCAGTCAAAGATACTTGGACCCGCCACAGCCGATATTCTCGCCAGGTACCCTTCATGAAGCCGGCCATTACTCGGATGATCAAAGTACGTACTATGAGAATGACAAGTATAATGAAAAGGAAGAGACTAGAGAAGAGGCAAGATCTATGTATTCAGAATCGACAGCGTACACTGGATACTCACACTTGTCTGATCCCAACGACGAAGCTCAGTACTTTACCGAGTCAATAGATGGTAACCTCATGCAAAACATTGATGCAGCTTACGATCCACATAAAGAGAAAACCATCACGCGCCGGAAAGTAAGACTAGTTGGTGGTAAGAAAGGGAACTTGGTGTTGGAGAACCCAATACCGGGAGAGTTACGCAAGGTGTTGACCCGGACGGAGTCCCCCTTTGGAGAGTTTACCAATATGACCTATACTGCTTGTACTTCGGATCCAGATACTTTTATTGAGGAAGGGTTCACTTTGAGAGCAGCAAAATTCGGGAGAGAAACCGAGATCCTTGTTTGTATTACAATGTACAATGAGGATGAATTTGCATTTGCTAGAACTATGCACGGGGTCATGAAAAATGTTGCTCATTTGTGTTCAAGGCGTAAGTCTAAAGTTTGGGGAAAAGATAGTTGGAAAAAGATTCAGGTGGTGATTGTTGCCGATGGTAGAAATAAAGTCAATGAGTCTGTTCTACAATTGCTCACTGCCACCGGATGTTACCAAGATAATCTAACAAGGCCCTATGTGAACAACAAGCAAGTGAAGGCCCATTTATTTGAATACACCACGCAGATATCCATTGATGAGGAGTTGAAATTCAAGGGGGACGAGAAAAACTTGACTCCCGTTCAAGTTTTGTTCTGTTTAAAAGAACAAAACCAAAAAAAGATCAACTCCCACAGATGGCTCTTCAATGCCTTTTGTCCTGTATTGGACCCCAATGTTGTTGTTCTTCTTGATGTCGGGACTAAGCCGGATAATCACGCGGTATACAATTTGTGGAAAGCATTTGACAAGGACTCAAATGTTGCCGGTGCTGCAGGAGAAATTAAAGCCATGAAGGGGAAAGGATGGAGAAATTTAATCAACCCATTGGTTGCTTCTCAAAACTTTGAGTACAAATTATCAAATATCCTTGATAAGCCATTGGAGTCATTATTTGGGTACATATCCGTCCTTCCTGGAGCTTTATCAGCTTATCGGTATATTGCACTAAAAAACCACGAAGATGGTACGGGGCCGTTGGCGTCCTACTTCAAAGGCGAAGACTTACTAAGATCACATGAAAAGGATAAGGAAAACACCAAAACCAATTTCTTTGAAGCCAACATGTACTTGGCCGAGGACAGAATCTTGTGTTGGGAGCTTGTGTCAAAAAGAGGTGATAATTGGGTTCTAAAATTTGTCAAGCTGGCCACCGGGGAGACAGATGTTCCAGAAACAATATCTGAGTTTCTTGCACAAAGAAGAAGGTGGATCAATGGTGCTTTTTTTGCAGCTTTATACTCATTATACCATGGGAGAAAAGTGTGGCACACAGACCACTCTTTTGCAAGAAAGTTTTGGCTTAATGTTGAATTCATGTATCAAACTGTCAACTTGGTTTTCTCCTTTTTTTCATTGAGCAACTTTTACTTGACGTATTACTTTCTTACTGGTTCACTTGTGTCGTACAAGCACTTGGGTCATAATGGAGGTTTCTGGATATTCACATTGTTCAATTATCTATGTATCTGTGTGTTGGTTTCGCTATTCATTGCTTCCATTGGTAACCGACCACACGCATCAAAAAACATATTTAAAACACTAATAATCTTGCTAACAGTATGTTCCTTGTACGCTTTGATTGTGGGTTTGGTGTTCGTTGTCAACACAATACAACAATTCGGCCTGGGAGCTACGTCATCCTACGTTTTGATCAGCATTGTGGTCTCCCTTCTTTCTACTTATGGACTTTACACAATCATGTCGATACTATACTTGGACCCATGGCACATGTTGACTTGTTCGGTACAATATTTCTTATTGGTTCCAGCTTACACATGCACATTGCAAATATTTGCATTCTGCAACACCCACGACGTGTCCTGGGGAACAAAGGGAGATAACAACCCACAAGAGGACAAAACCAACCAATACATCATTGAGCAAAACGACCAGGGTGAGTACGAAGCGGTTGTGCTGGATGTTAATGTTGATGAAGTGTACCTTGAGACATTGTACAACATCAGAGCAAACAGATCAAGCAAGAAGGTTAACAAGAAAAAGACCACCAAACATGTATTAGATGGAGACGACTATGCTAAGGATGTGCGAACAAAAGTGGTACTTTTCTGGATGTTGGCCAATTTAGTTTTCATCATGACAATGGTTCAAGTCTACGAACCAGGAGACACCGCGCGCAACATTTACCTTGCGTTCATTTTATGGACAGTGGCTGTTTTAGCCCTCTTCAGAGCTGTTGGCTCTTGTGGCTACTTGCTCCATGACTACACTAGGAGCTTGGTTGAAATGTCAAGCAAATGGAAAAATAGAAGAGCAGGATACAATCAGACAAATAACAACCCTTTGAATTAGTGTTGTGAACTTTAATAAAGTTCTAAAATATTATGCAAATGGACGCAATTTAATTGCAGATAAGCTTCCATAACCAATAGGAGAAGGCGTGGTCAAAACTGAACAACCTTTTAGCCAATCACGATAAAAAGGTGTCTCTAAGGAGTAAAAATAAAAAAAAGGAAATATAGAATGTAAAAAAAAAAAACAATAGACAAACAATAGATGTCAATAATTTACCAAATGCACACTACCTATACACCATAAGTAAAAGTTAAGAGAAGAGAAATAAAAGAGAGGCTTTTAAGTTTAGTAATGGTAATTTAACTTTACTTTTAAATAATATATACAAATATATTTAATAATGTATTACAATAATATTTGAACAATAAATGTAACCTAAACCCAACAACAACCCAACAACAACTCAACCAACCAACCAATTAGAATATAAATTGAGTGGAATATACCTTGCTCCCCCTTTCAAATTTTATCTAAAAGATCTTTTTCTTCTTCTTCTTCTTCTTCTTCTTCTTCTTCTTCTTCTTCTTC
>NW_026261461.1:15983-27448 GCF_024610275.1 Lodderomyces theae
TCACACCCTTTCCACATAGATAAACCTACTACTATTGGTGTTTTTGCTGGTTGATTTTCTTTTATTCTCACTTCGTATATATAAGACCTACCACGTGACTGGAAAAAGCGCATTAAATAATGGTGAATGTCTTCAACGTTCAAATCTTTTTCATTGTCTTCAGAGAATGTTTAGAAGCAGTGGTTGTTGTTTCTGTTTTGCTAGCATTCTTGAAACAAGGTATTGGTAAAGCCACCGATGATCCCAAAGTGTACAAGAAGTTGCGAAATCAAGTTTGGTGGGGAGCAGGGATAGGGGTGATTATTTGTCTCATCATTGGTGTTATCTTCATTGCTTTGTTTTATACATTGGGTAAAGACATCTGGTCTTCTTCGGAGGATTTATGGGAAGGAATCTTTTGTATTATTGCCACGGTTTTGATTTCATTGATGGGTATTGCAATGTTGCGTATCAACAAGATGAAGGAGAAGTGGAGAGTCAAGTTGGCTCAAGCATTGACCAAAGCTCCAAGCAAAACAAAGGACAGATTCAGGATTGGTTACTTGACCAAAAAGTACTGTATGTTCATCTTGCCATGCATCACTTGTCTTAGAGAAGGGTTGGAGGCTATCGTTTTCGTTGGTGGTGTTGGATTAAACTCACCTGCCACCTCTTTCCCTATCCCAGTCATTTGCGGTTTGATTGCTGGTATCGCAGTTGGTACAATATTGTACTTTTCCGGATCCACTGTTTCCTTGCAAGTGTTTTTGATCATTTCTACTGGTATTTTGTACTTGATTGCTGGTGGTTTATTTTCAAGAGGAGTTTGGTACTTTGAGTCCCATGTGTTCAACACCAAAACTGGCGGTGACGCTTCAGAAAACGGTTCTGGTCCCGGTACTTATGACATTGCTAAATCAGTCTGGCATGTCAATTGCTGTAACCCAGAAACTGATAATGGTTGGGATGTTTTCAATGCACTTTTGGGCTGGCAAAACTCTGCCACTTATGGCTCAGTGATTTCTTACAACATTTACTGGCTTGCAGTTATTGTCACATTGTTGTTGATGCTTTTCGAAGAAAAATATGGACATTTGCCATTCTTGAAGGGAGTCACTTTACGTTCATTGAATCCAATGTACCACATCAAGAACAAGAAGAAGCATGAGTTGACAGCGGAGGAGAAGGAGAAGTTGTTTAATGATTTGCAAAATGTTAAACTTGGAGTGGATGACGACGACGAAAAAGCACATTCCACAGCACTTGTTGGCGATTCTGACGATGTTGACGAAGTGAAGAATGAAGTTGTTCAGGTGGGCGGAGAGAAGGGAGAGCACAAAGTTAGTCAAGCCAATTAGTTTATACACACACACACACACATCAGGAGTAGACTAGCAAGTCTGCTTCAAAACTATAGGTTGATCTTTCGATGGTGCTACTCATTGTCTTTTTCGTTTCATCGCTTGGATTGTTCATTCAAATGCAATGCTTTGCTGGCTTGGGCTAGCAGTTTATTTTATTTTTGTTTCAAATGTGAGGGTTGTTTCATTGCAGGACGGGGGATCGGGGGGTTCGGTCGTCCAATATCTTTCCTCTAATTTTTATTTTTTTATATAGTTTGCTTTTAGATGGTTTTCAATACATTTCCGGGATTGATAATGTGTAGCAAGGAGATACCAGGAACTAAATCCGGAGTCAAGCACTTATATGAATTGCTATAGAGGGAACCTACCTAATGAAGTTGAACCAACTTTTTGTTAGACTTTGATTACCCTTTGGATAACCTGCTTTTACAAGAAATGTACATGTTGCGATAGTCCAGCTATCATACCACAAGTCCAAGATAAGGCGTTAGGATTGTATGCGAAGAGAACGAGGGCAAGAAAGGAGGGAATGGTGCTACACCCTCACGTCAGATCTGAATAATACACATTTGGGGCTTATGTGATTGTAAGTGACTTTTATGTCTTTTTCCGAGAGTCCGTTTGTGGAAAGATTGGCAAGCGAACTATATCGGACAGCAGGCTATGTCACGTCTCACGCGAGAGAAATCTATTTGGGTGTCGATGAACTCGAATTCCTTGTGCCAGTTGCAAAGCCCGAGTTTAACGATGCAGGCTTAGATATCAAGTAAGTAGTTGCATAATAATGGCAAGAGTCAATTGCTGGATAAATAGAGGCATAGAGAGAGAGACACACGCGAAAGAGAAGTAGAGGTCAAAAATCTACAACACCATATTGGTGGGTTAAGCTCCCGAAGGATTCCCATCAACAAATTACGGAATCATCATCACCAACACTCACCAACAACGGGAACACCATCAACTGCAAATGGAAAAAAATCCTAAGCAGCAGCAAAAGCCACTGCAAATTCCAAAACCATAAGCAGCAATAACCACCTGCAAATCCAAAACCGTAGGCAGGAATAACCAAAAGTTGTTAGCGACAACTGCAAAACCAAGACAGCAAGCAGCAAAAACCAAAAGTTGTTAGCAACAACTGCAATAAGCAGCAAAAACCAAAATTTGTTAGCAGCAACTGCAATAAGCAGCAAAAACCAAAACTAGCAACGCAACCCCGACTCCAACAGCAACAACACCTAACCCTTTGTTTTCCCAACATCCAACACTACCAAGACTTGATGAGACCTTTTCTGACTCTAGAATGATTCCTCTGATGGTTGCTCAAATGAATTCATCGTGGATCTTAACAGGGGTGTTTGGGGCGTCTTTGTGACAGCTCCTAGAGCGTGCCCGTCTAAAAGACGTATATCCCCTGTGATCCGTTTTGATTGCACAAATGTAGACCAGAGAATGGATCTGCTGGTAGACCACAACCCATTGAATTCTCATACCATCCTTTCTCACGACGTCATTCTTGTCAAATTCATCAAAAAGCACCTCTTCTCGTAGTAGTTGTTTGTGCAATGATCAACTGAAGTGAGCGTTCAGTCACTCCTCTCACTCCTATTCCAGACCATTTTCAAGGGTAAAAATTCAGGGTCACCCAAGTGGCTCCTCCTTCTGTTCAGGAAGTGCTAATAAAACATTTCAAAGCGGCTTTCAATACCATATCCCCTTCGTTTGTTTCATCACTTGAGGTGGTGGCGTGTCTGACAACTGCACCACTAATACTGTGTCAGAACACACAAGTGCATTTCTCGTCAAATTCACTGAACCCCCTCCCCTAAAGGGGTGCACAGATCCTCCTCCTCGCACCTTTGTGGCTGTATCTTTGTCTCGGTTGACACACATTGGAAATAGCAATCCAATGTGGAGAGAAAACAAGAAGGAGAGCAAAAATGTGTTGCAAAGTTCTTTGTTTACCTTTTTTTTTATGTGTGTGTGTGTTTTGTGTGTGTGTGGGTGTGGGTGTGTGCTGATCAACCACCAACTAATATGAAAACTCTTAATAAAGGTTGAAATGGTCTGAGTGTTTTATTGCAAATTGCCACTCCCACCAACTCAAGGCCCTTGTATCATTACTTTCTTCTACTACTAAGTACATTTTGAAAAGCCACGTATTGGAAGTTGTTTCTCTTTCTTGACTAGAGGTTTTTGCAGTTTCATGAACGACTTTTTTCCCCAAGAATTCTTCACCCCCCCTCTTTGTATCTACAATTAGGACTCGTTTATATCTACCAGCATACCAAAGAAAGTAGTTGAACAATTAGTGACACAGAAAGTAGACTTACAATAAGGGGATTGCATATGAACACTCTCACCAACACTCTTGCATCTGGAAAACAATCTCAAAACTATAGCGAATAGTGCAAAATCCCGATACATAGGACAACAAAACCACTGTAGCCTCAATTACCTATATCCACTTCCAGACTCTATGTGTCACGATACCTCTGGGGTCTTGGGTTGTCTCGCTTTTGCATCCAATAAATCGTGTGATTTCAATAGTTTGTAGTGTATCACGTGTCAAGTATCACATGACTCTTGATAGTTAAACTACCCCCCCTTATGTTTTCTTCTCTTTAATCAAAGGGTCAAGATCAATTGGATGCCGACTAGTCGTCTATGATCTACACACAATGTATGACAGGGATCATTATTTACACAAACTAAACACAATATAGCCTCGCCTTGTTGTATTCGTTTCTTGGGAGAGAAAAGTTTGTATATGGAAATTAGCATCTACATCGGCAATTTGCTTCAATTATCCAGGCTTAACTTGAATGACACCCAACTTGTAAATCAGACCAAAACGAGTTGTTTATTTAAAGCAGGCTCATCTGTTTGTGGTACAACAAATCTATATACAAGTTGCAAAGAAACGTACCCATTTGTATCTCTCACTTTGACTAAAAATTATCTCATTACCTTCGCATCCACACTAATGGCTCTCTTCTTCAAACCGGTTCAAACAATAAATCGCCTCTTGTCATCAAATACGCACACATCTGTTCGTCAACAAAATTACCTTCATTGGTTGAGCGACAAGTTATCAACCTTTTTAGCAACACCCAAATACATACTCTTGGCTAAATTAAAGTCATCAGCTTCGAGTTCGCCTCTTCTGTATTGAAGCCTAATACTATAGAGCTCATCATAAGTGACTTGTTGCTGAGCCAGCGAAACTTCCTGTCCCAATTCAACAAATTGAGAAATTTTAAACAATCGTTCAGCAGCCTTTTCAACCTCCTGCTCCGACAACCCCACCGACGAGCCTTGCTGTGCCAATTTCTCCTTGTACTCATTAATTTTCCTTTTGCGAAGCAGATACTGTTTTCTTTCTGCCTTTTCCAACTGTGGCAAAGCAAGAATCTCTTTTCTTGACCTTTGTAACTCCTCGTTTTTAGCAGCAACCGGATCTTCAATAGGTACGTATCCAAACCTTCTCAATCTTGGAGCAAAATGTTCTTTGGGGAGTCTAATATCCTTCTTTAATGCCACTCCTACGTATTTCCTCAATGGATGGAACGGATCAAAATAAAATCGAACATACCCAGGTTCAACAGCGTATATCGTGTGATCAACTCCAATTCTGACATTTTCTCCAGGGTGTATCTTTGTACCCCTTTGTCTCATTATGATCTGACCGGGCTTTACTGGGTGCCCTTCATTGACCTTAGGTCCTAATCTTCTACCAGCAGAATCCTTGTTATTTGTTTTGGAACCAGAAACCCTTTTGGTGGCAGTACGGATCTGGATTATTGACTTGATAGAGCTGGATATCCCAGACACAGGCCTCTCTATGAAAAGATTCTTCAACGACAACATTGTTTTGTCTCTTTGAGCTGCTTTGAAGAAATGTAAGGGCAGAGCTTTGTTCTCTGAATAGCCAAAAATTTTTCACACCTCTACAATTAGCTTTCGTCAATGTGTCGCAAAATATGGAAACACGACATCACAATTACTCCCTAACATACTTTATGAACTTTTAGAAGTTCTATCTACGTCAATTGATGTGGACATTATAACGTGTAAATCTACATTTCCTCTATGTCATCTAAGGATACACCACAACTGGTTTTTATTTTCTTTTCGTTTCTTTTCTTTGCCTCACTTACTAGTGTACTTTTCCAAGATGTCCAAAGCAAGTAAATGGTCCTCTTCTTGAGCTAATCCACTGATAGTCAAAGCTCCAATTAAAAACTCACTTGACTCGAGACACAAAGGAATACTACCACCATGAGAAGCAAATTCTTTCGAAGATACAAACATGGCTTCTTCAATGGATTTCCCCTTTTGCCTAAGTTTCTGTCCGATAAAAAAGCTCGATTTACCAAACCTGAATACTGTATTGTACTTTCTCTTCACCCAGTTGTCATTATCAACTGCAGTACCTGAAGACACTACCGAATGGAATAAAGTTTGCCCACTTGTTAAGGTTATGTCAATTACAATTCCCTTGTTGGGGTACAAGACTTGACACAATTGACGACCCAAGACACCCAACTCCCAGGCAACTTGACTGTCGAATGTTTTGAGTTTATGCTTTGCCTCAAGTTGTGAAAGCTCCTCCAAGCTTGAATTGTAGATTTCATGTGTCATAGTAGGCTAATGATGAAGAAAGACAGCTTACACCCAGCAACTCATAAAATCGAAATGCAAAAAAAAAAAAGAAAAAAAAAAAAACACACACACACACAGGGGAAAAAGATTGTTGCACGAGAATCTGGGCCACCTTTTTCCCATTCCCATTCCCATTCCCAGAACAGTTTCATCGACGGTAACAACAGCACCCACCCACATCCTTCTTCTTAAGAATATGTACCAGACACCTCCACAAACAAGAGCAGTACCGGTAAACGTGAACCGACAACCTTCTGATAACGCACTGGCCAAAGTGAATGGAAATGCATTGAATGATGAACAAATATACCAATGGATAAACGAGCTCGTCACAGGTACTAATAGGGAAAAGGCATTACTAGAGTTGGGGAAGAAAAGAGAGCAGTATGATGACTTAGCTTTGGTTCTTTGGAATTCGTTTGGGGTGATTACAGTTCTATTAGAAGAGATTATCAGTGTTTATCCGTTTTTGGACCCACCAAATCTAAGTGCGTCGACTTCCAATAGAGTATGCAATGCTCTTGCATTGTTGCAATGTGTGGCATCGAATGTCCAAACTAGGAGTTTGTTTTTGAAGGCCAATTTGCCATTGTATTTGTACCCATTTTTGTCAACCAATGCACGCCAAAGATCATTCGAATATTTGAGATTGACAAGCTTAGGGGTCATTGGTGCACTAGTGAAGAATGATACACCAGAAGTTATTAATTTCCTTTTGACAACGGAAATAGTGCCATTGTGTTTGAACATTATGGAAATTTCATCTGAATTGTCCAAGACTGTTGCCATATTCATTTTGCAGAAAATACTACTTGACGATCAAGGATTAAATTACATTTGTACAACCTTTGAACGATTCCATACTGTTGCAACTGTATTGGCCAAGATGATTGAACAATTGGCAGCATTAACCGTTTCTGGTGCCAATGGGAAACCAGTCACGGGACAGGGACAAGCATCCTCTAATAGCTCCGGGAGGTTATTGAAACATGTGGTTAGGTGCTATATGCGACTTTCGGATAACATCGAGGCCAGGAAAGCGTTGGCAAATATATTGCCCGAGCCATTGCGTGATGGCACGTTTTCATCGATATTGCAGGATGATATTGCAACAAAGAGGTGTTTGGTGCAGTTATTAGCCAACATAAATGAGTGATGTGTATATATGACTATAGCGTAATAGAAAGTGGATCCGTAATTCTACGATTGGAAGTAAAATTATTTGTCAAATCTTTTCAAAAGATTACTGTGTAATTGAATATACTACTTAAAAAATAACACCGTATTCATTTTAGTACGATTCTTCCAAATTATTTGGATTCTTTAGTGTCCAATGGAGTCAATCTCAAGTATGGCTTGATGATTCTAAACTTTGGGAAAAGAGTCTTGGCTTCTTCGTTTGAAACTGATGGGTGGACAATGACATCATCACCTGGGACCCAGTTGATTGGAGTAGTAACTCTGTACTTGTCACCAGTTTGCAAAGAGTCAACGACTCTTAAAACTTCAGCAGTGTTTCTACCAGTACTAGCTGGGTAAGCCAAAGTCAAACGAATCTTCTTCTTTGGGTCAATGACAAAAACTGATCTAATGGTAAATTGAACACCCTTGTCGTCAACATTAGTAGCATCTTGATAATCAATCATATCATACAAGTGGGCAATTTTTCTTTCTGGATCAGCAATGATTGGGAAGTTCAATTTTGAGCCAGTAACCTCATCAATATCCTTGATCCAAGCCTTGTGGGAATCAGAATTGTTAGCAGACAAACCAATCAACTTGACGTTTCTCTTGGCGAATTCTGGTTCCAATTTGGCAAAAGCACCCAATTCAGTGGTACAAACCGGGGTGAAGTCATCGGGGTGGCTAAACAAGACAGCCCATGAATCTCCAAGGTATTCATGGAATGAAATTGGACCATTGGAGGTTTCAGCTTGGAAGTCTGGAGCAGTAGATCCTAATCTAAGGGATTTTGATTCAGGCATTGCTTATGAGTCAATTGCTGTAAAGTGGAGAGGAAAGGAAAGGATAGGAAAAGATAGGAAAAGAAAAGAAAAGAAAAGAAAAGAAAAAGGGGAGAAATTGAAAAAAAAAAAGGAAAATTTATTCAAATTGAATTGAAATCGGGCGGCAATTGACAAGATTTAAATACAGCTCTCTCTATGCTAAAAGCTGTAGAGTGAAAAAGTGTGGACTGTTCTAACTACTACTACTACTTACTACTACTACTGCTGCGTCTTTTCCCTTTGTTGGGGTTTTTGTGTTTGTAAAAACTGCATATTGTGGTTTTTGCGTAAAAGCAATTATTGCCACAAGTCACGTGCTATTGACATTCTATCAACCTCAATTTCTTATGTTTCCTATCTTCCTTTCTTGGCTATGCAAACCTTGTTTCAACTTGGTTGGACCTTGTCTACAACAGACGTTCTTGTATTAGCATCTAGTTCAGAAACCCAGTCATTCACGTGTGATGCTTTCGTATTCCCTTCGGCTTTATACACATACACGAGTATTCCTTGTTCTAATATTTATTTATATACACTACACTTCAACAGCGTTATAGCTGCACAGCCGTTCTTTGCAATGCATTTCATAATTTGTCATCATCAGAGTCGTCAACATACACACCATAATCAAGCAACCTTTCTCCCGTGTCATTATGCCAACTACTTCGTTTGGCATTGCTTCTCGGGTCCAATTGTTTCTTCAACTGGGAATAATTGCGGATGCCTCTCTTCAATTCGTCATCGCTAGGAGGTGATATTGTTATATTTTGATTGCCTCCGTCTGGTGGCCAAGGGAGTCCCAATTGATCATCCTCCTTGTAGTCTGAAGACGGTTCTAAATCGTATCCATTCCCCTTGGGCTTGCCCCATGGCACCAACCACATAAACGGAGAGCCCAAAAAGTGCTTTAGGTTGCCCCAAACCCCATAATCGTAGGGAAACATCAAATCATCAATGGTAAAGTTCTGGGGCACAATATCCTCTTCATCCTCGTCATCGTCATCGTTATTGAACTCTTGCTGAGCAGTTGCGTCTGACTCAACTCCACGCAGTTGAGATTCGGTTGCCACGCCGTCTAAAGCCTCACCTTCACCAATCTCATTAATCTCATGTTGATTCATTTCTTCCATGGGCAATGCATCATCGTCGTTGACGGGAGCTCTGTTAGTCCAAGTAGTCAACTGGGGTAATTCTTTCCCATACGACTGCTTATAGCTTAATCTTATCGATTTCCATAGCCTCTTGCTATAAAATTGGCTATCGATTCTATCCCATTCCCAAATCTCAATTTGAGTCATGCCTTTACCAATGTTGATCAAACATCGAATAAACAACACTGTAATGCTCAACAAAATGAACAAGTCGATTGGAGTGAATACAACCACAGCAACCAATTCCGATCTCTTTATGAGATACATTGGCTTATCCAGATCATCGTAGTATCCAACTATACGCTCACACAATTGCACAAATAAATAAGCGGTTCCCACAATAACCCAAAAGAGGAATCTCATAAAATGAGGGAGATTGTTTGCGCCAACACAGTTAAGGGTCCACGGACAATGATGGTCCATTTCCATGATACACCTATTGCATTTCGAACAATGATGTGTTCTGGGTGGTTTATAGCTTTGACATTTAGTACAGTATCGTTTCCATTCACCCTTTTTCGGAGTATAATCTTTTGGCGGATGCCCAGGACTCGTGTAGATTGCCATAATATAGGAAATCCAAATCATGGATGCGAAACATTCATAGATGACTTGTTGTGTGGTTGACAAATGATGACGAAGTATAAAGTAATGTGAACCATATGCGGTAAATCCTATGATCAACACGGGTATGATGACACCTAATAGCGGCCATCGGAACTCATGCATTATTGGAAGTGGAAAGTACAGGAAGGTGGGGGTGAAGGTGGCGGAGGACACGGGGAGACGCTACTACTAACCGAACAGATTGCACGCTATCAGCTAGCTTTGGAAACGTCGTGTACTTGTGTATGGTTTTCACCTTTGAATATTTTTGTTAGTGGAGTGGAGTGTTGTGTTGGTGGCGAAAAAAAAAAAAATAAAAAAAGAAAAAGTACCCAAAGGACTCTCAGTATCAGTTTTGGCAGTATACAGTTGATTGATTCAAATCAAATCAAATCAAATCAAATACAGACATATCTTACAACACAATTGAACTAAAACGATCACAATGGTATGTTTTGTTGATGGAATCTTCTTGCTTTACCCACTCCAGTGTTACTAACTTTCTCGTTTAGACATCAATTGGTACCGGATATGATTTATCAAACAGTGTTTTCTCGCCAGGTATGTTTGAACCTTCTCTCTCAACAAGTGCAGTGTATGCTCGATACTAACCTATTTGATGTTTTTTTAGATGGAAGAAATTTCCAAGTGGAATATGCAATGAAGGCAGTGGAGAATGGGGGTACATCCATTGGTATCAAATGCAAGGATGGCGTTGTATTGGCTGTCGAAAAAATCATCAACTCGAAACTATTAGTGCCTGGGAAAAACAAGAGAATCCAAACGGTGGACCGTCATATTGGAGTGGTATACTCGGGGTTGCTTCCGGATGGACGTCATTTTGTCAATAGATCTCGAGATGAGGCACAATCTTTCAAGTCAATATTCAAGGTTCCTATGCCTGTTCCAAATCTAATGGATAGAATGGGAATATACGTCCAGAACTACACCTGCTACAACTCAGTGAGACCTTTTGGAGTGGTATCTATAGTGGGTGGTGTTGATGACGATGGCCCACATTTGTACATGATTGAACCAAGTGGTACTTGTTGGGGATATAGTGGGGCAGCTACTGGGAAAGGTCGTCAAATTGCCAAGTCAGAATTGGAGAAACTAAACTTTGAGGAGTTGACATGTAAGGAGGCGGTTAAAGTTGCAGCAAAGATTATTCATTTGGCACACGAGGACAATAAGGATAAGGATTATGAATTGGAGATTTCGTGGGTCAGTAAAGAACACACTGGTGGAAAACATCAGTTTATACCGGAAGATGTTTTGGCAGAAGTAAGAAAGCAGGCTGAAGAGGAGGATGACGAAGAAGACGAAGATGAAGGAGAGGGGGATGAAAATAAGGATGCGGAGATGCAAACATGATTTGCGCGAGGAAGGGAGAATGCAGCCATAGAATAGAATTGAGCTATGTAGAAAGTTGAAAAAAAAAATGGCATTTTAATCAAATTATAACAGGACTCTGCCTGCATTGATTGCAATGAAATCTTTCCTAAATTTTGTTAGTAAGATTGTTGTGCTTTGGTTAAGACGGATAGTGAGTGGATACTCGGTGGAGAGAAGTAGACAGAGCAAGTGAATACAAAAGTAATAATCTAAGCAAGAAAGTAAGCAACTAGAAAAGAGGAGCAATAGAGAGTAATAGAATTCAATCCAATCAACAATATTCAATTTTAACGATACTTACT
>NW_026261462.1:0-27522 GCF_024610275.1 Lodderomyces theae
TGAAAGTCACACTTCGGAGTCGTGTACTCGAGACAAGTGAGTTGACTATACGACAAAATCTTAATGATAAACCTTTATTACGCTTATATTAATAAAAATTTATCATTAAGCGATTTGTGCATAGGAATGACAATTATAGCAAGATCAATATTCGTTATTATCTTAATATTTTTAGGGATAGTGCAATGCGTACTGAATATCACAGCCTTTGAGAAATGTGTACAAGATATACTAGGCGAGAATTCGACTAGAGCTGAAGAACAGGTCTTTAGCATAACAAGATTCAACGGTACTAAGATTCTAGATATGAACTATTTATGGACTGTAAATGCCAATGATGATAACATATCGGATGAGCAGTTGAAGGAATTAGCTAGATGTCTTGAAAGCTATGCGAATGGTATAGATGTAAACACTGCTACAAATGAAGCTGATTGTCGTCTTGTCGATATGGTAATGGAACACAACGATAATAACAATATCAGATACAAAGCTTTGTATAGAAGAGACTATGGCATGGAACTATACGGACACAGTGATACAAAATGCAAGGCCAACGAGATATGGAGCGATATTGTTAATACTGACGGACTGTGTCACAATACCAATAATGCTCAAAGTGCTATAGGCAAATCAGCGAGTTTTACTTCATTTGGACCAGATGGTGCAACAGTGCAAACATGGAATCACCATGATTGTAGGAAAGGTACTGCAGTCAACACGAGATTAAGACAAAGTAAGTCAGTTGGTTACATTTAGACTGATTTTACACTTATGATTATCTAGAGGTANGCTGTACATATATTGAGTCAATAGGTAATCAAAATTTCACTAAAACAAAAAGAAATTCAAATTCCGCTTTCTTTTATTTTTTTTTTTTTTTTCTTCCTCTGATAGGAGCAAGCGCTTAACAGCAGAGAATATACCATGCCCTCCTCTCTAAAATGCTAATAAATAATGTAGTATAACGTTCGTAGGACTATTTACCAAATATTCTATTGACTTGCTTCAACACTCTTCCCGATCCCCATAACGTAATCACAATCATGAAAATGTTAATCGATACAATCAACATTGCACTAAGCATAAATCTGGGTGCAAATATCTTCCACACCATCAAATGTCGCCTAAAATGGGCGGCAAAGATCGAACTGCTCAACCCAGTGAATAAGAGATACGTGCTCAATGTAGTTATGTTCGTTATGATTTGTGACAAGACCGTTATAGGTTTAGGCGAAGGGACAATTTTCCAAATTGTAATCAAGGGCACTGCCAATGCCACCAAGAAAAAGGAGCCAAAGCTGTTTAGAATGATATTCAAATGAGTGAATGGAAACACAATTGTTTCCGTTGTCATGAATCCCAATTCCCATTGAATTGAAGGTATGGTTGCTTGATGACCAGTACTGAAGAAATGCTGATATCCCAACAAACCAAAAACGATTGGCGTCACCAAATTCTTTCTCAATCCCAATTCATCAATGATTTCAAGTAAGGACAATATTTGTATGATCAACATGCTTATGGATATCGCGCCAATGGGCTTTGTTGTTAACATCACTGCAACCGTAAAGTTCAACACTAACAAGAAATACGATGATCCGTAAACGTTACCATATCCCAAGATGGATGCCGATTTCTGGGTCGTCATACCATCAGAGTCGCTCAGGCTATCGTCTTCTTCATCATCTTCCTTTTTTGTTTCAACCAATTCTAATTTAACACAAAGTGGACCTCGCGACCAACTGAAATTGGCCAAAACCAATGAAATAAACAACACAAGTCTTGCAATCGCAAGCTTCAAGGATTTCAATAAAGGTTCACTAATCTTGAATCGAGCAGTATTGAAAAACTCATTATTCTGAACATACTCAAATGTCCAATACATGGCATTCATAAACAAAAGAAACTTGAGTCCCGTGCCTATCCACAATGGGGCTGCAGAATAATACGAATCCGATAATTTGTAGAAAGACTTGATAAATGCCGGAAGCAAATAAGTGAGAAGATGAAGAACAGCAATAGACCACCACAGAGATACAAAGCTAGCTTCACAATATGGTCGTTGTTCCTCTCTGCACGCGGTAATCATGGATGCACATCTAGTCAATACTAGAAATGTAACTGCATGACTGATTCCCAAAATCTTGGCTTCCTTAGACAAGTTAGTTTTCACCGATAATGCATAAACACAACTGGCTCCAAAAGAAAGCAAGAAAAACAGCACCATCTTGTCTTCCCAAACAACATAGGAATTGGAAGCAAACATTAAGCAATGCAAAGCAACATAAACAATGCCCATGAATGACCAGCTATTGAAATTGAATTGGAAAAAATCAATCGTTTGATGCCAGATAAATTCAACGCTGAATCTATCCATAATAGGAGCCCAGAACCCAACAACCATACCCAAGACAGCTCCAATACAAAGACAAATTTTTAATGTGAAATCACCAGGTTTGAGGACAATATAAATGGAGAAACTTAAAACCACTCCAATTATCGACATTGCAACAACCGACCCAATAAACTCAAATGAAAGAGTCAGTACTCTTACAGCAGGGATCGACCTGGCGTAAGTGATCATAAATGTCAATGATAGAAATAAAATTCCAATTCCAATGCCAATAAAACGCAAGTCAAACCTTGCCCAGAGGGTTTTGCACTGATCCAACGATTCATACTGGTACCGCTTCATTTGTTCAATAAAGCTCAAATCATTGGTTCTTGACTCGTAGGAGCTTATCAAGCTCTCATATTGATCGAGTAGTGACTCGGATAAACTTGGAGTCAAGTCCCTAAACCTCTTGATTTGCTCAATAGTTAACTTCCCCGCACGCAATGCTTCTTTGACATTGGCAAACGCTTCGTCAATGGGATACCCCAAGTTGTTGAATGGTATGGGAAGTCCCAAAAGCAATGATATCGTAGGCACCAAATCGATTTGATTAACCTGTCTATATCCCGCACCTTTATTTGTAATATCATAGAACAGCTTATCCTTTTTGAAAAATTTCTGCTTCTTTGAATACAAAAGTATTGCACTTTCCAATTCATCTGGCGAATCCCCACCATGATTACCTGTATAATCCATTCCGTGATCGCCAAACACAATCAACAACGTATCTTCATCCAAATTATCAACAACTTTGCCAATGACATCATTCATTTGGTTCAATTTCTCCTTCATTGAAAAATGCCTAGGCCCATATCGATGACCAACGTGATCTACACCCAAGAAATGCCCAATCAACATATCCCAAGTCTGTGGCGCTTCCATCAATGGAAACACGTGGTCAACAACTCCATTATCAACAGTATGTAGATCCCACACATTCAAAGAATCATAAGGGAAGTTCAAACTTGGGTCAAAATAAGCACTGAACAAAGCAGTCCATGTATCATCGCCCATAAATGCAATAGTTTTGTTGATTTTGTGCAATTGCAACAACCAATTATCCTCATCGATTGCGTCTCCATCAAAATTGCTTCCAGCATCAATAATAGTCGGTAGCGACCCCGTGGTCAACCCTTTCAATCTCTGTAATGTCGTCGTTGGTGGATCAGCAACGAATTTCAACAAGACTCCATTATCTTTCTGGGCCAAGTCATACAAAAGCGGAAAGTTATTGTGATACGGTTCTGCTGAACCATCCACCGGTATAGTGAAATCGAATCTTAATGCATCAATGACTAAAATGACAGTTTTGTTGAATCGAGGCGGCACACATGAACCAAATTCATCACATGTGGCTATATTAGGAAGCACGTCTCTTGACAATAGGAACCCACGAGTGAAGAACCCAACACCAATAAATTGAGTTATTGCGAGAAACACTAGCACCACAATATACCCAATGAATGCATATTTGAGCTTTTGCTGCCGTATTTTGGATCGTGTAGGGGGCTGAGGGGTTCTTGGGGGTGCTCGAAACTTTTTCAAATCATAATCTATCTCCTCCATATTCAATTATTTGTGCTGCTGATGTCGATGAGAAAGGTCAATAGAGCACAGGACTCTATTCAAAAATTGGGGCGTAGGCTGGCTGGAGATGAGTCAGAGGAGCTCTTACTCTTGATGGATATATGCACAATGGAGGTGAGTAATACAATACACTATATGCTTGAGATATTTCGTCCCCTGGCGAGTAAAAGGGCTTTTTCAATTGTTGAGGTTACAAATGAAATTTTTCTGATGCGCGTGTGTAAATGTGCAGAGATTATATCCGACAAGAATCTACTTATCGCCGAATCATTCTTCAAGCACACAACTCATTAGTGATTAACTCAACCTAATGTAGCATCTAGACGTCAGATTGAAGATACATAATATTACAGAAGAATCTACTTACACACACACACACACACACACAGCCCCCCCTCCTTTACGTCCGTTTTACGCTCTCTCTATTCCATACTCTGATTAATCTGACTCAAAAAATCCTGCTCAAACTCCGACCCTCCCAATAGGTCACCATTGTCACCTTGGTCAAAATTGTAGAGATCGCCAATATCATCATTCACTATAGCCAGGTGATGGTCCATATCATGGTCATTGTCATTAAACAAGTCGTTAATTTCAGCCACCATTGCGTTATTGAGCTGATCGTCATCATCACCATCGTTTTGGCCAACATCATTTACATTTTGACCACCATCTTGTTCCTGCGTCTGTTGGGCTTCGGGTGATTGCTGTGATTGTTGTGGCTCAGCGGTGGAAATGGCGTTGGTGTCCAGCCGTATATTGTCGGAGTTGGAGTTGGAGTTGGAGTTGGACGCCGTGGCTGCTGAGTCTGGAGGATTCTGAGCACTTGCATTGTCATCAGGTTCCAGTTTAGAAGTAGCACTCATTTGTTGTTGTTGCTCTTGGTGTTGCCCTTGGTGTTGCCCTTGGTGTTGCTTTTGCGAAGGCCCATTATTTTCATCCGTTATTGACGATGCAAGATTATCGAAGTTGTCATTGGCTTCATCAACAAACTGAAACATGCCATCGGGATTACTGTCAAGATCCAAGTCAATATCATTTGAGTTGAAATCATTGTTGTCAATCGATGTGGCCCCATCTGGTTTCTCACCATTATCAGTGTTGGCATCAGCATTCGAAACAACAACTTCTTTATGTGACGATTGTGCAGGTTGCTGTTGCTCCTCCTTTGGTGAAACAACAGTATCATAATCTTTAGGATTGTAATCCTCGGGAGCGCGCTGCACATCAACATCAGAACGTAAACTCTGCAATGGGATCGAATACACCTTGGTATTTGACTGGAATTTATACTCCTGGAGAAACTTGTCCTTGCACTCTTGTATAATCAGCTGATACTCATTATCAAGCTTCTCAACCGACCCCTTGTCATTCAATTCCTGTTGCAAAGTAACCAACTCGGCAAACTTGGCTCTTCGGTACGAATAATTATCGGAGTTGAACAAGTATTTAACAAACCCGGGATCATCCTCCTGCTTCATGATCGATACGCTTTTCCGCAATTGCTCATCAACATACTTCATATACTGTAAATCTCCATAATATATCTCTTCAGGAGTTGCAATGCCATAATCTTCAACATTGCGTTTCGGTAACGTTGGATATAGCGAAGGTGGAAGTATCTTCGAAGTGTGAATGGGTTTAGCAAGAACATTTTCAATGTATTCGTGATTCGTCATGTATCTTATTAGTGCATCGTTACGATACGTTATCAAATCAGCTTCATCATGGAGTTGAATACCCGCTTCTTCCTTAATATTGCTTGCTTCATGCTTGGAGTGATGGTGTCGTTGCTGTTCTTGAGCTAATCTGTTCGCTTGAGCCGCTTGCATTTGTGCAGCTTGTTGTCTTGCCAATGCCTCTTGTTGCAAGGCTTGGGTTTTCTTATTCATACGACCCTTTGGTCTTCCCGGATGTGGCATCTTGTTTGGAGATTACGTGTGAGTTTTCTGCTTAGTTCTTCTGTGTGTGATCGACAGTGCAACGGTTTTGGCTCTCGTACGGGGTGCGTATACGTATATATATATACATATATCCACTCTGCTAGCTCAATCTCTGCCTCCCTCGGCTTGTTTTTCTTTTTCTTGCGGGTTTTCATTTTTTTTCTTCACCGAGAGAGAGAGAGAGGGACATTTTTGAACAACTTACACGCATAAGTTGCAGTTTAGATTTTGCAACTAGACACAACACTCAAAGTACAAAGGAACCAAATCTATTCAGGAGTTCTATTATAGGCATTGTCTATACAAAAGAGTTTCTTATCTATACAGTTGCAAAAGCCTGAAATGTGACAGTAATGCAATTGAAAATTATAACAACAAAATAAACAAACAAAAAATAACATGGTGGATAGTTTCCGGCTCCAAATCACACGATGGGAAGTATCGATACTCAAACACCACAAGCTCCACCTCTCTCGAGCACAATGAAGTTGAAAAAAAAAAAGAAAAGACAACCACCTGACAATTGGTGTTATAAAAGGAAAATGATAAATAAAAACAAAAAACATAAAAAAACAAAAAAGTGAAATCTATAAGTCAAATCTGCCATTGACAAATTCATCATCCATTTGATGATCTTCTTCATCAACCTCCATTTCATCCTCTTCATCAATCTGATCATCATCAACTGCATCTTCAGCAGGAGGCAAGTTGGGGTCACCAGGAATGAACGAGCCAGGGTTCTTGAACGTATTCATACGGTAAGATCTGCCAAAATGATCATCCATTGCCGAATCGTCAACATAGGTGAATCCTTTAAAGTTGGCCTGAACTCCAGGAGATAATGGTGTCGACGCCATTTCCATTTGCTTTTTCAAGTCTGATGTCGATTCAGAGGTAAACTCAGGGTCGAAATTCGATGTATCTGTTTCAGATGAAAGATGCGGTTTGAATGGTGGTGGTATACTCTTGGTTTTCAACAATGCCCAATCAATATCGGCAAAAAATGGATGAGCTTTCAATTCTCTGGCATCATCAGTGGCACCAAGTCGATGTCTGGGATTTCTATTCAAAAGACCCTTGACAAAAGATCGTCCCTCGGGACTCAAAATCTCCTTGGGGAACCGCACTTTACCAAAGGCAATATTTTTGTACATTTGTTGAGTGTTGTCAGCATAGAAAGGTGACCATCCACAGCACATTTCAAAAATCAATACTCCAAGTGACCAAAAGTCAACCATTTTGGTGTATCCTGATTCATCCAACAAAATTTCCGGTGCAAGATACTCTGTGGTGCCACAAAATGTATTGGTAGTTCCATCGTTATTCAAATTGGCTTTGGAAAGGCCAAAATCACACAATGCAATGTGCCCATTGGCGTCAAGAAGAATGTTTTCCGGCTTCAAGTCACGATAAACGATATCATTGTCATGTAAATGCTCCAAGGCCAACACCAACTCGGCAATGTAGAATTTAGCACGTTCTTCAGTAAAACGACCATCCTTTTGCAAATGCCAAAACAACTCTCCTCCTGACATGTAATCTGTAACCAAGAACAAATCTGCTGGAGTTTGAAATGAGAATTTCAACCCCACAATGAATGGCGACGCAGCTGCTGATGTACGAACCAAAATGTTTCGTTCTCCTATAGTATGTGCAATCTCCTTCTTCTTAACAATCACTTTCTTCGATAAAATCTTCATGGCATAAATTCTTGATGTATCCTTCTTCTTGACTTGGAAAACCTGTCCAAAAGTTCCCTTACCCAACAACCGAAGAAATTCGAAATCGTCAGGACCATAAGCCTTTTTCCCATCGTATGAAGTGTACTCCCATTTGATTTGAATTGAGCCCGAAGACACCCGTTCTCCAATTATTCTTGCCCCCAATTGTAACCATTCAGCAGGAGACTTTTTATTCTTTATTGTAGATGGAAATAATCTGACATGTCCAAGAAATGCATCATCTCTAGCTGCATCATATACTGAAATGTCAAGTTCTGATTTAGAGCCCACCACATCAAATGTAGCCTCATGGTTCCATATTGGGTTGGTGGATTCACCTCCTACCAAATTCAAGTGTTGTGTCGACATCTGCCTTTGGTACAACTGTGGTCTTTGGTGATGGTGTTGATTGGGTTGGCTGTGGTGATTGTGGCTCTTCATTGGTAGTGCTCTCAGTGCATGGTTCGCATTGTACATGTTTCTTGGACCAGATGATCCACCCCCAGCGGCAGCAACACCCAACATCCCTGGTGATTTGCCAAAAGAGTCTGGTCCATTGGTTACAAACTCCGAGCTTTCAAATGTACATACAGCGTATGGCTGTGTGGCCCTAATATCTCTTGCCTCTATAATAGTAACTTTAAGTTTACCTTTTGGTTGAGTATTGTTGCCACTGGAATTGATAGTCTGACCAGTTTCATCGGTTGTGATGATCATTGGCGAAGAGTCAGCTGTGGTAGATGTGGAAGAGGTGGTGGACACAGTCGCAGCACCTGTTGGTCGCTCTCCTTGCTCGGTATGAGAGTGGTTGTTGTTATGTTGCTGTGGTTGTTGATGTTGAGCAGCAGACTGGTAGTGAGAAATGCTGCGGTATGCATTGTTATGTTGTGGCTGCAAGTCATTGACTTTGAACGTTTGGTTCAAATACGCACCAGGGTCGTTGCTGACGTTCGATGAGGTGGTTCCATAAACCGATGAGGTAGTTGATACAGCAGTTGCAGTGGTTGGCGCAACACTAACCAAACCCTTGGGGATGAACTTGTTTGTGCTGTGTTCTTCGTATTGTGAATGTGGTTGTGGTTGTGGTTGTGGTTGTGAAAAATGCTGATGGTGTAGTTGTTGTTGTTGTTGCTGGTGATGATGATGAAAATTGTTTGAATCTGACTGTGAATCTGTTTTAACTTGTGATTGGTGAATTGACTGGTTTGTGTTTGACGATGAGCTAGGAGGAGGTGTTGGTGATTGGCTATTCTCCTTTTTGTTGTGATAGTTTACAAGCCCAAATATGGACTTTGCAAAGTCTGCCATAGATGATGCTGGTTCGTGGTGCTCTTGTAGGTTGAAAAAGTGCAGAAAACGGGGGATGAGATTACGCGGTTGTGGGATTGGGATAAACTACCGGATGAAGAATGGGTGATGTCTTGCCTGAGGATCCGTGCACTCAAGAATTTCCCTGTGTATATGTTAAGAAGTTGTTGGCTGGTTTACAACAACAACTACTATGAACAACGGGGTGGGAGGTGCGAAGACAAAAACAAAGAAGATTGTAGTGGTTGTTTGTGATTAGTCAATTAGATGAGTAAGTAGTGTAGTGTAATAGGATTAGGTAAGATGTGCTGTAGGTGAGTGTGTGTATATGTGTGTGTTGTTGTCAATACAAACACAAGATTCTGCTATCTTTATCCCAATGGGTTTGTATATAAAATTAATCGATGTTCGATGATGACGATGATGATGATGATTATTATTACAATCCCTTTATTTTTAATTTGTCTCTCTCTCTCTCTCTCTCTTTAAATTAAAATTAAATTTCTTTTTTTTTTTAAAGTTATTTTACATCCGCTTCCTTTTGTCATCTTCTTCATTCATACACAGGTTGAAATTTGAGTTGGTTGATGAAGTAGACACTGAAGTTAGAGGGTGAGCCACACTCACCTATTAATCAAACTATTCTTGCAGTAGTCTACTCTAAGAATATATTAAGACGATTGATATAGATACTCATTAGGAGAGACAGAAGTACACATATTTCTCTCCCACTGTAATTTCAATTGAGCTACAGCAACTACTACTCTTTCTTACAGTTGTGCGCCAGTGATGTGATGTGAGGTGTTGCCTTACTTCTGACTAATCTTGAAGATCACACATTCTCTTAAGACACTTTGGTTCAATCCAATGCTCAGTACTAATAAAACCACTTATTTGTGTGTGTTTGTGTTTGTGTTTGTGTTTGTGTAATTAATCTAATATTAAAAAAAAAACACATATTAGAATTCTGTACTAAAATACACGACCAAACGTCTTTCTCTCTCTGCTTCTCTTCTTCTCTTATCAGTGGGGGAGGGGATATCAGGAAATTGGTCTCTCGCTAAATAAACGCTACCAAAGTAATTAGATTACTTCTATAATAGAGAGAGGCTCCCTAGACGATCACTGAGTTGTGACCACTTTGAACACAATGGCACGAACACAAGTAGTCCTGTTGGGTTACATAGCTTACCTTACCGAATGGTGCAGAAATAAATGTCTCTTGTCTATTACCTCTTTATTGCATCTCTCACTTTAATCTGTGTCGTGTCGCATAAGTTCCACGACAAACAAATTTAGCGCTACCAATTCCATCAGAACTTGAAATCAGAAATGGAAAGAAAAGAAAAAAAAAATATACATATGCTACAAAGCTTCACGGTGATTGGTGAAAGGAGGTACCACCAACTAACTGCTTTTGAACTGTTTCCTTTGATTTTTTATATATATATTTTTTTTGATACTAATCCATCATGAACTTCTTCAAGGTGGTCAATGGCAGTATACCATTAGCACGTACATGTGCATCCTCACTATTCCTCATACACAAACCCCAACTCACGCTAAGACCACTCTCCTCATCCACTACACTTTTATCCACCAACAAAAGAAACAACAAAAACTACGACAAGTTTTACAAGATTTTGAAATACACCAAACCAATCGATGAAACACAGTACGAAATAGGCCAAGAACATCCTCGAGGTTTGCGGATCCCCCAGCATATACCTGAATTCCCTAAATACAAATACGAAGCACGTTTCTTCAAAAGACAAAACAGAGGCTTGTATGGTGGATTACAACGGAAACGGTCCAAAACATGTTCAGAATATTTCAACAAGAATCTTAGGGCTCATAAACCCAATATACGTCGTGCCAAATTATGGTCAGAAATTTTGGGTAAAAAGATCAATGTCAAAGTTTCAACTAGAGTATTGCGTACATTGACGAAAGAAGGTGGTGTTGATCCATATTTACTTAAATCGACTCCGGCAAGAATCAAAACTATGGGGTTGACTGGCTGGAAATTGAGATATCAATTGTTGCAACAACTAGAACAAAAAGAAAGGGGATCTGTTGAGATCAATAGTGGGGAGGAAGTAAGGCCGGTTACTTTCATACATCCTGTTGATGGTAGGAAATTTGTTGCAACCAAGCAAGAATTGTTGGCAGTATTGTTTGATTTGGTACAAAGAGATAGTTATTACCCAATTAAACCAACGGAATTTGAAAAACAGTATTCATGGTTGTCAATGAAGGAGATTGTAAATAGATTAGATGCTTATGGGTATGACTTTACTGGTCAAGTTGTGTAAATAGTGGGGGACTTTATAGTTTGTATAAAAGTGCATGTTGGATGGAATCTTGTGGTGAATGAAGGAAGTTGTAGCCCTAGATGGTTAATAGTTCACGTGATTAGCATACACACTACTTTTCCCGCTCTCTCGTCCACTTCTTTTCTTTTTTTTTTTTGTGTGCAGTACTGTTGCATCGCTACCACTTACTTCTATGTATCACACACACACACACACACACTACCTGCCTCTCTTTTCTTTCTCTCCGTCTCTCTCTGTCTCGCTCTGCCACTCATGAAAAATTTTTGATTACAAGAGACTTTACCAACCCTTTCTTAACATAGAACACTTACTATCACCACATCATATAAAAAATGGCTAAGTCAGGTATGTGTCATTAGCCTATAGGGATATCAAGGGGATTGCCAAAGCGTTTGGATCCACAGAGCAAGCAAACGGGGGAGAGTTATAATGCAATGGGGAGATTAACAGGTACATGATACAATACGCAGAGGAAGTATTTGAAGACATGATCGGAAGACGATGTGCAATGAGGATACGGAACATATTCCACAACGAATGAGATTCAATCTATTGAGTTAGATGACTACTGTTGTTGCCGATGCCGAGTTTGAATGAGAAACTATGCGTTACGAAATGGGAAAATACCCTCATATCATACACCTCATCAGCATCCAACGACCAATCCACCACCTTCGTGAATGAACATTCAACAATATCAACCAGCACATTAACTCGATATTGATGTATTCCCATCTCAATTTTCAAATGTCCCAATATGTCTTCCCCTCCCTCGCCTTTCGCTACTCCTTAATTCAAGCTACAGCTCTTCTCGAAACCAATCAAAAAGTCGTCACAAATACTAACTTCCATTTTTCTATAGGAATTGCAGTAGGTTTAAACAAAGGCCACAAGGTTGCCACCAAGGAAGTTGCCCCAAAGATTTCGTACAGAAAGGGTGCCTTGTCACAAAGAACCACTTTTGTTAGATCAATCGTTAAAGAAGTTGCCGGATTGGCTCCATACGAAAGAAGATTGATTGAATTGATTAGAAATGCCGGTGAGAAGAGGGCTAAGAAGTTGGCCAAGAAGAGATTGGGTACTCACAAGAGAGCCGGAAAGAAGGTTGAAGAAATGAACAAGATCATTGCTGAATCAAGAAGACACTAAGCTAGTTTGCTGCAAAGTTGCGAATTTGCGGTGGCTGCATGAATGAAGTAATTGTACGTTTTAACTTGTTCGTGTTGTGGTTGCTTTTCTTTTCGTATTGATGAATGTAAATTAGAATAGTTCTGGAGGAGAGAGGAGAGGTTTACATCGGTATAGTATATATTTATATGTGCAGATGAAAAAAAATGTGTTAATTGCATGTTATCTTTTTTAATGTGAGTAATGTGATGAGATGTTGTAGAAAAGGGATGTTGATAAGTTGGGGACGGAAAGGGGGGGGCAGTCTAGAAAATGGTAGTCGAGGTTACTTGACTGAAACGTAGAAAACAGAGTATACTTCATAGTTGATTTTGCATACACGACTTCCCAAGGGTTAAACATTTTTGGCAAAGTATTCATTGTGGATATTGTGTAGTATATGTAGAAGGGTAGGCATGTGTAGTTGTTATTCGACACAATTCTCACGCCAAAATTTATTTTGCTAAAGCACTTTATCTTTTCATGTCTTGTAAACTACAAAGAAGTATAAGTGGTTTAGTGATTGGCGATGCACGTAAGCTCACCACCTCCTATTTCACTTACCAAATTCCGTCCATACAGGGAAAGGAAAGTGATTTGATGGAATTGGTCTTTTTTTTTTTAATCTTTTTTAACAAGATGCAAAAACAAAAACAAAAACAAAAAAAATAAAAAAATAAAATTCCTCTTATTTTTGTCTCTCCATTTTTGTGTAATCACTTCAAAAAGATACTTTCTTTGTTCAAAAACCACGCGCGGGAAACGAACTCCAATTAAGTACCAATATATTTTCATAGAGGTGTCTGATCTGTGTTGCAGTATAAATAGGACAAGGAAAGACGACTAGAGGAAGAAGAAAGCAGCAAAAAAGAGAAGAAGCTCAGTTTGTTCATCAATTCAATCAGAAACATCCTCATTTTTTTTGACCTTCCATTTATAGATTTTCCTTCCGACTTTCCTACAAATTAATCACAATGTTGAGAAGAGCGACTACGACCAAACCAAAACTTGCAAAGCTTGTCAGATTCAATTCAACTGCTGCCAAATACTTCCCATCGGAGCCGCAGGCTCCAACAATCACCACTGAATCCATCCCCGGTCCCAAATCCATCGCCATAAACAAGGAGTTGGGTACTGTGTTTGACAATGGAGCCACTTATTTCGTAGCTGACTATTTCAAATCATTAGGTAACTACATCAGCGATGCCGATGGCAACAAGTTGCTTGATGTGTATTGTCAAATATCATCCATTGCCTTGGGTTACAACAATCCAAAATTGATTGAGGCTGCCAAATCAGATGAAATGACATCGGCAATTGTTAATCGTCCGGCGTTGGCGTGTTTCCCACTGACAAATTACAAGGATATACTTGAGGAAGGATTGTTGGCTGCTGCACCTTCAGGGATGAATAAGATTTGGACATCGTTGAGTGGATCCGATGCGAATGAAACTGCATACAAGGCGGCGTTCATGTACCAACATGCAAAATTGAGACAATTGGATTCATTTACCGAGGAGGAGTTGAGTAGTGTTATGAATAACGAAACTCCTGGTGCGTCAGATATGGTGATTTTGTCATTCGATAAGGGGTTCCATGGAAGATTATTTGGCTCATTATCAACAACTAGATCAAAAGCAATTCATAAATTGGATATTCCTGCGTTTCCTTGGCCCAAGGCACCATTCCCCGAATTGAAGTATCCCTTGAATGAATTTGAAGCTGAGAATAGAGAAGAGGAGGAACGATGCTTGTATCAATTTGAATCCATCATTGAAAATTCACCAAAACAAATTGCCGCGATAATCGTTGAGCCAGTTCAATCAGAAGGTGGAGATAATCATGCAACACCATTTTTCTTTCAAGGATTGAGAGACTTGACCAAGAGACATGGAATATTGATGATTGTTGATGAAGTTCAAACTGGTGTTGGAGCAACTGGTAAATTCTGGGCACATCAACACTGGAACTTGTCGTCGCCACCCGACATGGTTACATTTTCCAAAAAATTCCAAGCTGCTGGGTTTTATTTCAGTAATCCGGAATTACAACCAAATCAACCGTATAGACAATTTAACACTTGGTGTGGAGATCCATCCAAAGCCATTTTGGCAAAAGCCATCTACAAGGAGATTGCTGCATCTGATTTGGTGTCGCGTACAGCTCAAGTCGGTAACTACTTGTATCAAGGCTTGCAAACACTTGTTGGCAAGTCCAATGGTAAATTTACCAATTTGAGAGGTGAAAACTTTGGTACGTTTATTGCGTGGGATTGTCTTGATGCAAATTTGAGAAATAAGGTGTTGGCTGGTGTTAGAAGTCGTGGAGTGAATATGGGTGGATGTGGAGACGTTTCAATTAGATTGAGACCTACGTTGTTGTTTGAAAAGAAACACGCTGATGTGTTTTTGAATGTGTTGGAAGATACAATCAAGAGTTTGTAAAGGGAGGAAGAAGAGTAGGAGTATTTGTATATACTTGAATCTATGATTAAATTTATTGAGTTGTTTACAACCATGGGAGTTATGGTAGAAGAAACTTTGAAACAGTAATACCCTTTGGTTGTATTAAGCACAGTGTCAGCATCTCTTGCAATGTTATTCTTACAGGCAAATACATCATCTCTCATGGAACTTGAACTCCGAGAGAGAATGGTTATATTGAATTTTGTGTATTCCTTCTTTATTTCTCTCTCTCTCGCTCTCGCTTGTTTATTAAAATTGAGATTGAAAAATCCCGCCATAGTCGCTAAAGAAAAATTCCGCCCTTTCGATGCAGCATTCCGAAGCGAAGAAAGAAAGACTGGAAACGTCCATCTAGAAAGCATACGAGGAGGAGTGGCAGGTTAATTCAGTAGTTTAATAGTTAAATCAAGAAGTACTTCCTTGCAGTCAAAGAGAGTACTGCTTACAAAAGAAAACTGTTGTAGCCTTAACATCAAAATCCATCCGCAAAACGGTTTTCTTTTTTCTGGAGGCAAATAAAGCCAAAAAAAAAAAAAAGAAAACAGAACATAGCAGGAGGCTTAGTGAAGTTGATGATGTTACAATGTTGAGTGATTTAAGTAAGATGCAAAATAGTAGAGATATATTATCTAGAAGAAGTAGAGAGAGAGGAAGAGAGAGAAGAGAGACAGTTTCTCCATCTCCATCATTATCTCCATCACTCTTTCTCACTCACTGTTTTCTCAAAACATTTCTTTTTTTTATTTTTATCTGCGAGAGAAAGAGAAAGAGAGAGAGACCAAACAACTAACCAGCCAAAGAAACAAAATAGCAAACAGGAGTGACGGACGAGTTATAAATCATTCTGGACAAACAGTGTTTTTCTCTACATAGACCAAAGAACAGAGAAAGTACAGAGTTAGAGGTATAGAGAGAGATTCGAATTTGAATTCGGATATGGACCCATACAGCAACAAAGTTGTCTCTACATAATATGCTTGGTAGATTATTCAAACACAATAATCCCACATCCAACAATACTTCAATACACATTACGTCACAACAAATCACATCACTGGCTTCACCTCCCATAACCACCCCATTTGAAGACTCACACTCGAGAGAAATATTGTATGGGACTTGTAATGCTAATCTGCTCAAACCATTTCAATTCAATAGCAAATATTTCAGAATCATTATATCTCAGGATGGAGGTAATCTACGGTCAAAGGAGATACTCTTTGACTCTGCTTATGATCTGATCCAGCAGCAGCAGCAGCAACAACTGTGTACTACGCCCCTTCAATCACCCCCATGCCAAGAACTGAGGCGTGTACCATTGAGAAAACTGACTACTTCCAATCTGCGCATATACCACAATACGACCGACTTGAATGATTTATCATTTGGCTGTTGGTTACCTACTAATGAAGTACAAACAATCACCAAATTGCATACTTTGCCCCCAATCACAAACTCATCCACTTCTTATCACGCAGTATTGATTACTCGACTATTTTCTATAAGTGATGCTGACACATCAACATCTTCCATTCCCAACGCCAATTGCCTGCCGCAACAAAAGCAAAAGCAAAAACTTCAACAGCAGCAGCAGGAAAGTAATGAAGGCGGCGATTGGGATCCCAAGTCAGCGGCAAGTTCCAAAGAATCAAGAGTCAAGCTCAACAATTTGAAAATGAATAGCAGGTTTTCCATTGGGGTTGTGATACCTTTAGAGAGTGGGAATTTTGTCCATGAGGATATCATAAATGAATGGAGTGAAATTTCGCATTTTCTAACCTTGTTGCAAAAATTGGTGTATCGAAAACTAATCCTGCAATTGAATCTGGTTATTGATAATAATGGGACCAACGGATGTGAATACTTAGTCAAGAAGAGATTACAATTCTCCAATTACATTCTTCAAAATGATTTGGAAATACATTCTCAATTGGGGAAACTAATCAAACTAATACACTATGATATCAACACACCAAGGTTGATAAATACAAACTACTTTATAAAAGTTAACAAGACCAGCTATAACTCATGCTTAATGAATTGGATCTTGGAAACCCTCAACTGGCTTGAGTTTAAGGATGGCAGGTGCAACAACAACAGCAACAGCAACACTCTTTTTAGCAATTCCCATAATGATAGAATCCCATCGTTTCTCGCAACTTTGATGTCTTTGTTGATGAAATATAGGAAATCATTGGGTCTGAGACCGTACTACAATGATTTATCCAACACTCGTGAAGTTACACGAGTGGTTGTTATGACGGGAAATCCAGCGGTGGCGAAACGATTAGTATTCATATTAAATGGGTTGATTGTTAATACCGAGTCTGCTCAATGTGGAAACACAAATCACTACGTATTCACACCCAACAAACATAGCCACCACCAAAACAACCACCATCACAGCAGCAACAGCAACAGCAACAGCAACAGCAACAGCAACAATACCAACGATAGCAGTAATCACGGCAGCAGCGACGATGCTACCGTTTCGCAAAGTGATGAAAGAACCTCTGATGGTACATGCTCAACTGACGATGACTGGAATTCGCCGTCTACGTTAACCAATAGCGTAGTAACGGAGCGTGCCACTTTAAGTGGCTATGCTCATGAAGTGTCGCGAGTACAACCATCAGCAGTTAGCATTCCCATAAAGACACCAAAATCGTCACAAACACCAGCTGTCGGTATTCCTATAAACACACCAACAACCTCGCAAGCATCGTCGTCGCTTTCCAACACAGCATCATTAGCCCAACTATCATCTTCATTGAACTCGTCATATTCGTCACTACAGTCCAACTATTCACTTTCCAAATTTGCAGGAGCAGGAGGAGGTACTAGTGGAGGCTTTAGTAGCGGTTCATTTATTGAAAAATGGAGAAATTCATTCACCAATCAACAACTGCATGCATCAATTGGGGGCGGTACCATGGGTGGATATTTCGATGAGGCGCCTCTACCACCACCACCACTACCACCACCGCCACCACCGAGCTTGGGAATGCGGAAATCGTCACATCAATCATTACGAACCCCATCTCCAGGGTTTGAACATGATGATTTCAACTGGCACTCACCGAGCTATACCAATTCGATAGCGTCACCAATGTCAATGACTCCAAGCAAAATTTCACGAACACAGTCGCTTTATGACTTGTATGATTTGGGGATGAATTCAATGAGTGAGGAGCAATTGTCGGAATCGTCCCGTTCCTCATCCCCGTCATTAGCAAATGATGATATTCATGGGTCTCAAACGGGCCAGCACCATAACCATACTCATCATCATCATCATCAGAGTGGCAATAATGGCAATGGAGGCTCTTCAAATATATTTGAAGTAAAACGATCAAAGACTAGTGTGTACACCCCATTTGTAAGTGACCGACTAGTCAAGAATGTTGCCGAGTATAATCGTTCAACAATACAATCTAAATGCAAACAAATCATGGAGAGTACACCCAAATGCAAGAAAAGGGAAACAGAAGTTGAAGTTGAATGTCAATTTGACCAAAGATATCCATCACAAACAAATTGCAACATTAATGAAGAAGAAGAAACCAACACCAAAAGCTCCTTCACGCCTACGTCATCAACAATTTTCAAACACAATATCCTACTACCTTGCGTTGGGTACTGTGACGAGTATCGACCCGAGTTTATTCTACAATCGTGTCCCATAAATCCCAAGTTGGAGCCGCAAGTGATGAGCTCGATGAAGAATGATTTGATTTACTATCAAAACAATTATAGATATTCCACGATTACTACTAGGACCATATTTGTCAATTTGCGTGCACGAGAGATTAAGACTATTGAAATGAGTATTGATAATGCCAAGCAGCAGCAGCAGCAGCAACAACAACAACAAAACCAAGAATATTTGAATAAGATGGGAAGTGAACCCAAAAGAACACGTGATATGACGAGTGATGAAGGAGGTAATAAGGTCAGTAATGGATTTGTCGGATCTACGCATGCACCTGCACTTGCACCCGCACTTGCACCCGCACCTGCACCCGTATCTACTTCGTACAAGACCAAGATCCACAAAATTTACTCCCCATTGAAATGTGTTGGTGACAGACGGTTAATCTCATATATTGAATCGGTATGGGATCTGATTGACGAGTTATTCAATGTGCAGCAACAACAATTGTCTCAAAGCCATCACCTTCAAAATCAGACTCAGACTCAAACTCAGACTCAGAACCAGGACCAGCAACAGCAGAAACAGCAGCAGCATCAGCATCAGCAGCAATTGTTGGCCAAGAAACAAATGGATAAGAAGCAGTTTCATGATAAATTGATGGGACTAGTTGCTGAATTGATTGATAACTAAATAGACAACCATTTTTATTCATAGTCAAGTTTAGGATACTCTTGTCCAATTCAAACACGAATTGTGCCCATTTTGTTAAAAGTAAGTTTGCTTTTTTATCTCGCATACTACATTGATATATATATATATATATATGTGCTTGTTCTATAAAGTCTATACCTTGTGTTACTCCCATCTAAAGTTTCCATGATCTTTTTAAAGTTTTGTGCTTGACAGTTGCAAAAAGATAAACAACTAAACTGTATGGGCCTGGTTACTAGTATGCTATATATGTGTGCTTGTGTGTGTGTGTGCTTGTGTGTGTGTGTCCTATGTGCTAATGACGTCAACATTAAACTTTTCTTTCGTCACCATTGATTCTTTCTCCAAGTTGCACTTCCACTTTGTGCTGCAAAGTAAGAGTTAAACTTTTTAGTTCATCACAGGGCTTAAGCAGTGGTATACTATCACTAGTATTAGTAATAGAACCACCACCACTAGGCACAATAAATGAAAGCATAAGCACAAAAAATAGAAAAATTGTAAACTTTAAATTGTTGCAGATTGCATCACGTAACAGGAAAACAAGGTTCAACCGGAACCTCGAGTTTCCCGTAGTGATTATACAAAAAAATTGAACATCAGTTAACTGTCCCTTAAAATGTTGTGTTTCCCAACCACGTTACATTGATGCACGTTGTTGCTGATGATGTTATGCATCACTTAATCGTATTGTCCTTTCCCTTAATGCGCGGACTTCGGAAATGTGAAATATTTCTTTTTTTTCTTTTTTGGCACAAGTTCAAAAACGTGGGAAAATCTCAAGAATACCATCATTATGTACACATACATATGTACCTAATGCTTTTTGGACTGATGTGCCAGTTCTTAATCCTTCTCTCTTCTTCCCTCTTTTTGTCTTTGGTGTCACACATTTCAGTCGGTAGTCCCCCTTTGGTTTATTATATTTTGCAATTTCTCTATGCAGCTCTTCAAAGATTCTGTTCAATTTTGCGTTCTCGGAAAGCTTTGTATAACAAGTTCTGACTGATTCATAAAGAGGTAAGCTAACGCATGCCATATTCAATATGCCCCCACCATTAACCCTAAAGCAAAGTCAGAACATGAGATTGATAAAAGAATAACCAAAAAGGATTGATGTTCCTCATAAATTTGTTGTGTGTGTGTGTTGTTAACATTTCCGTTTTCGGTGATATCAACATCCATGACTTTTACGCACGTTTTCTGTTTGTTTTTCTTTTTTTCTCCTCAACAACCCCAAATTCTCGACAACTTAGGACACAACGTACACAAGTATATCAACATCCATCACATCATCCAAAATGTGTGGTCTATCAGAGAACAATTCCATTCAATCTACCAAAAACAAACAAACAAAGATACACTAAATTACGTCATCACACAATCAATTAGAAATCCCTTTCCATCGTATGTTTTCTCATTTTGTGCTTCATAAGATCCCTTACACAAACACATACACATACACACACACTCTCTCTCTCTCTCTCGCATTGTTTTTGTGTGGGGGAATTCTCATCATCATTTTACAATCTGCAAGACACCACCTTAGAAATTCAAAGCCACTCACTCACGCCACAACTTCAAGGATAAATGAGAAATGGAGAGAGTACATATGCAAACCATGCAATAAAGGAGACGATCCACTACATTAAGTCATAGGACTCGGCATCCCATTACTTCGTATTTTTTCTTTTTCTTTTTTTTTTTTTTTGTTTCTCTATTTTGGACTCGGAGTTTGGATGAGGAGAGTTTCCACCGACTCGTAAAAATCTTGCCCGCCTTGAGCACTCACAAAATCGCCCACACACACACATAAGTTGAAATTTCTTTTGTGCAAGAAGGCGGAAGGCGGAGAGGGAGAAGGAGAAGGATGGGGGGAGGCAGTGGAAAATGAGCGGACGAAATTATAAGGAGACCACTCTTTTCCTCATTCTTTTTCAATAGGAGATGGAAATGGTCATGTCTTACCAAGGAGAGATCTAAGACACCCAAATAAAATTTCTTGAAAGGGGTGGCGGAGGTATATTATATATTCACGGCACTAGTGCCGATCTCTTTTAGTTTGTATGTTGTGTTGTGTTGTGTTGTATTGTATTGTATTTTATTGTGTGTCTCGCTCACTCTCCACACCAAGACAAATATAAAACAAAACACATACAAAACGTTTCCTGTAGTTCAGTCAATATCGTAACCAAATAAAGTCAACATCTTGATTCTACCCAACTAGACATTCATCCCATGTAACTCAGCACAAAACATACACGTATAATGCCTCGAGTCTACAATACACAATGTAGTAGTAGTAGTAGTAGTAATCTGAATAAAGTTATAATCATTAAACAAAACTATTATAAAGAAATACTTTCAAAAAAAAAAAGTACAAAAGAAGATATAAACCGTTATAAAATCCTTAAACCAATCCAAGTTTATTCTATTATAGTTGAAACCAAATGAGGATTCATTGTGAAATCCAACTCATCATTAAACGCAACTCCAGATCCCAAAGCGCCACCACCACTTCCACCACCACCACCTGTAGTGTCAAATGGTGAAAATGTAGAATCAATAACTGATGGAGCTTGTGGATTGAATAAATCTTGAGTGAACGCATCAGCAAATTCAAATTCTTCATCTTGTGGCACCGTTACCGAGTCAAGACCATGGCTGGGAGCATTTGATGGAGAGGATGTGGATGCTGAAGAGGGTGATAAGGATGAGGATACTCCCAATGCTGGCTGTAGTTGGTTGACAAAATTGCCATTGTTGGTGGTGTTGCTCTTGTTTGTAGAATTGATAAAGTCACTGAAATCAACTTGTGTTCCCACAGTATCAACGAGATCCACCGAACCCATTGGTACAACGTCTTCAAAACCCAAATTTAGTGTGTTATTATTCACGTTTGTGTTTGTGTTTATGCCGTTGTTGTTGTTGCTGTTGTTGTTGTTGCTGTTGCTGGCGGTATTGGCGGTGTTAGTTGTATTATTCTGAAACAATGATGGATTACCTGACTGGTAATTTGGCTGGTTTTGAAACAACGAGACTGTGCGGAACTTTGACAAGTCAGGGAATGAAAATGCCTTTGTGTGAAGTGCAGCTTGTTCCTCCTCTTGTCCCTGTCCCTGTCCCTGTAGTATATCCTCTCCATCATACAAATCAAAGTCCAAGTTTGGCAATGCTTGCAATTGCTCATCAAGTGATGGTTGGTGGTGATGGCCCGGGTAAAAAGCATCGGGTACTACTGATTGTACCGTATTCATTTGACTTATGGTTGGAGACGTGTACTGATTTGGTGGAGTCAATGGTTGCAATTGTTGTGACGACAGTATTGGAAATTGACCAGTTATCGAAGCAGCAGAGTGTGGTGGAGTAATCGACTGTTGAGCAGCTGCAAGTCTCGATTCATCAGTAATTGATTGTGTTGTAAACAATGATGGTGACGATGAGGAAAGTATATGCTGTTGTTGCTGTTGTTGCTGCTGCTGTTGTTGTTGTTTTTGCCTCTCCAACTTTGGTTTCTTACTTGCTGGCGCCTTGGCTTCGGTGGCCATCGACATTGGCGAGTTTGGTGTAGTAGACTTTGGAGATTGAGATTGAGGTGAGTGATAAGCTTCAAAAGAGGTGTATTCGCCACTCTCCTTAACCTTCTTGACAAATTCCCAGCACTTGTCACCATAAGTCTTTGGAGTCAACCCAGTGACTGACTTGAAAACTCTGTGAAAGTGCCATGCGCTCAACTTGGATTTTGCTGCCAATTCTTTGAAGCCGAGAACACCACCCCTTCTTCTTCTCTTTCTTGAGCTGTTGCCGCTAGCACCTGTTTCCAAAGGCGAGTTGCTTTCTTCTGGTGTGTGAGCAAGTGGTTTTGGTTGGAATACGTTAACAGCAGCAGCAAGAGCCAAATGACGACATGCCAAGTCCACTAGCCTATAATGATCAGAATCGTTCTTGGAAAGATTTGCATTGTCAGCATCCTTCAACCCCTTTCCATTGTGTAGAGTAGCAGCAGACATTGAGGCGCGACGTCCACCATTGCCTTCGGAAACACCACCAACAGCGTTTAAAATCTGTACTTCATTGGCCCTCTTTGACTCCAAAATGTTTTCCTTAATCTTTTTTGAATTTACATCTTCATTTTCATCCAAAAGTGGTGGCATGAATCCAATTCTTGTATTGACTGAGGAGACACACTTGATGAGTAAACCAATGTCAATGGCAGTGCTGTGCATGGGGTCGCAAGACTCACAGGGTATGAAACCATATTGTACTGCTTCTTTGGCACTGGTGGTGAATTTGATTTCTGACTTCAAGTTTGTTCTAGGTCTAGCGTCACAATCTGGACGACAAAAAAACCGATTGAGTTTGTTGCAAACGAAGAAGGAACCCGCGGCAAAGGGGTCACTAAATTGGTAAGCCTTCCATTTGGCTGCTTCTGTTTGATAAACCATCTTGTGTGGATATATGTGTGTGTATAGTGAATGTAAGTGTAGTATAGTTCCAATCAAATCAATTGAAGTAAAAGGCCAGGGTGATGGCGAGGGTGAGGGTGAGGGTGAAGGGGGGGGGGGGATACACAGTTGTCTGTACTGGTGTATGCTCTTTGAGTAAGTTGTAGTATTAGTATATCCACAGTAAGTATGTTATAACTGTGGGATGGATAAAAGTGTGGCTAGTAAGGTGTGGATTGAAAAGGAATATATGTCAGATTGAAAGGAAAATGTGAACCTTTAAATAATGTATTTCTTGGAGAATAAAGGGGGGAGGGAGGGGGGGATGATGAATTGATGGATGATGAATGAAATATGTGTCTCTCTTGTCTCACTTACTTGGTACAACGTACAATGTATAATGTATAATGTATTATGTCACAAATAATAATAATTAATATGTATGATGTATGTGTGTCTGATTTTTTGTAACTTTCTCCTGAACTGTACTGTATCTGTATGTATTATAGTGTAATAAATAACCAAGGAAAAAAATTAAAATAATACTTCTAGACTGTGTATATGTGTGAATATGTGTGTGACTTTCTCTCTCTTTGTCTTTGTCTTTGTCTTTAACTTCCTCGAGAAAAAAATTAAAATTTCACTTCCGCTTTGTGTAACGGAGTTCAGTACTTCTTTTGTTAGGTCGTGTAAAGTTGTTTTAAACAAAAGAATAGTCCTATTGTTCTTCTTCTTTCAACTGTGGGTGAGATACCCTTTGTGTGTGGAGTGATAATAATATATTGGTGTGTTGTGGCTAAACTCTCTCGATATCAATTCCGAGACTTTTTGTATCTGTGAAACCTGATCCTCCTGTTTTCTAGAAGAGGTATATATGTTTCGGAACTGCGGTTTGAGACAACTGTTTTAACTAGTAACAGCCTCTATTGTAGTTGTGGTGGATAGATCTTGACAATGACGTAGTAGTTTGCAAAATAAATTGTGCAAAGAAAATACAACGACTGTGGTAGTAGTAGTAGTAGTAGTAGTAGTAGTAGAAGTAGTAATTGTTGTTGTATTGTACTATTCTATGCAAGTGTAACTGTAACGTTAAAGTAATTCAACTTCTGAACAGATAGGTGCTGAAAGAGAAGCCTATTAATGACAGTTGATGGGTAATCTTGACTTCTATTTATATTTCACCTTTTTTTTTTTTCACAACATATGTCACTATAGTCGTTCCAAGAAGAGGAGGAAATATTAAAATAATGTGTAACTTACGAACACACACTGCATGAGAAAAGGGGTTATTAAAGTGTGGGTTGAAGGGGAGGTTATTGAAGCGTTTTGACAGAGTTAGTGAGAGTAAACGTAGAGGGTGATGTCACCTAGTGACATAAGAAGTTTGAAAAAATAAAAAATAAAATAAAATTAAGGAATTAACTTTTCTATTCGTTAATTGTTTCTGTTTTTCGTGGAAATATGCATAGTGTCGTATTATATGAGTTTTATGTTTGTGTGATTTCATAGAGACAAAGAGTACACAAAGCACAAATGCTTATTTATGGACAAGAAGAACAAAACACAAGAGAAGACAAGAGAAGACAAGAGAAGACAAGAGAAAGAAAAAACCAACGGAATGGATAGGAAAACGAAGAGCGAATTTAAACGGAAAAGAACAGAACAATTAATGGCTGTGGCATTACGTCAAAAAAGAACATCATTTATTGATACGAAAGCACAAGCTAAACTGATGAATACACTACATGAGATGAAAACATGAAGTAGACCTAATCCAATTAACATCACACCTTCCAAGCTAAAATATGTGTGGACTGATGATCCGCATCTCTCACATCTTTAACATATGCGCGAAACAGGCCATTTTGAAAGAGTGTAAGTTCTTGGCCCTGAAATCTTGGAATTTGACTAAATACATACACCGTATACAATTAGATTTAGATTTGCATATGTTGCGGTGGTGTATGGCGGACAAAGAGATCTTACTACAACAGAAGTGAACGGACTGTGTGTGTGTGTGTGTGTGTGTGTGTGGTTGAGTTGGATAACATCATGTTATAACTTGGAACCAGATGTTGAACATACTTTTGGAAAAGAAGACTGATGCATGCGCCCCAATCTGCTCATACATCCAATGCTTACCTTGTTAATGTTATAGAAGAACCTTTTTTTTTTGTTGGTATTACGTAATACAATTAACACATTGTGCGTGTACATATATGCATATATATATGTGTGTGTATGTGTGTGTGTGTGAGGTCTAGAATTTCTCTTTTCTTCACTTTTTCTTTGTTCTATTCTTTTTTTTTTTTCTTCGTTTGTTCCCAAATTTCAGTCTGATTTATTTTTCCTCTCCACTTTACACATATTATATGCACTATGCACAGTTTTAAGAGATTACGCATATGCATATATGCATAAACGCTTACATTTAGAATTGTCTTCGAGGAAAACAAGGAAATAGAACACAGAATTAGGAGTATAGTGTCTATATGCAGAACCAACTAACGTCTTTAAACATCAATGTTACAAAACGGATTTCAGTTTCCACTTGCCTGTATATTGTAGTGTTCTAATGTTTCTTCTATTGTTTAATTCAAAACGTACAAAGGTTTCGGATTTCATCTAAATTTTCAAATTTCGAATTCCGAAGTTCCAGAGGATGAGAAGAGTTAGACACATGCAAATGAGCAAGAAGAAGGATAGCTAGTATGATCACCCCTCTGCATGAGTTCCTTTTTCTTTATTTTTTTTTCCGTAATTCTTTGGAAATTTCCAAACTCTTCCTGTTCTCCACTTCAGTCTATCTACGTGGCAACAAACAACAAGAGGGTTAATCAATTAACCTCACTTCAAGGATATATCACACCACCCCATAAAGTCGCCTTGCTTTGACTCTAATCTCTCTCTTTTCTTTTCATTTTTTTTATTTTATCCGCCTGTCATTATCTCCCTGAGACTAGTAAAGAATCAAAACAAAACGAAACAAAACAAAGGGAAACAAGTCAAAACAAAACGTCACACAAGTTGTCGAACATCTTTGTCATTTATACCCAACTCCCCATCAAAATTTTATTTTTTTTTTGGACTTGAGTGAGCATTTGCCACAATAGGTAAAAAAAATTCGGATTTGAAAACGTAATACAAAAGACAGAAAATCAAATTATTTTTTTATGTACACTGTATTATGTGAAGCTACTTACTCTCTACAGTTGTGTATTGTAAGAATTTTTTGGGTGGTTTCACATACGAAGTCGATACTTGAATAGAGTCTCACCCTGGGAAACTTTTGTCGTGATGTCCCATCTACATTCATGCATTAGAATCCCATCTAGAACGTATTTGAAACCTGTGGTTTATTCGACCCAGTTACTCTTACTCTTGTTCTCTACTGTTCTATCTTTTGCGACTTGTCGTTTCTTTTTTATTTTATTTTTTTTTTTAATTAGCCACCTCTCGCCCATTAAGTCATTCGCTCACTGACTAACTGGCCCACTGGATATTGTACTAAAAATAAACGAAACAGAGAGAAGCAATTAACATTTCGGATATCTGATTTGTGTGTCAGAATAAAATTTAATTTAATTGTAATTTAATTGTAATTTTAGTTTTGTTTTTTTTTCTATTTTTTGTTCTTTGTTGTGGCTGTGATCGTCACTCACCGGAACAAATTTAAAATCAAAGTAATTTTGATCTCACTGCATTTTAATGTGTTTTTAGTCAACAGTAAAAGAGAGAAACATAACCCAAAATTTTTGTATACTGCAAAATATAAAACTAATCCTC
>NW_026261463.1:0-27069 GCF_024610275.1 Lodderomyces theae
AATCGGGCATTTTTGTGTAATGTCATGTCAACAATGACATAACGGTTTAGCATCATTGCCACCCCGTCTGCTTTAAAAATTTCACTCTGGCTGGTATAAATACGGATCCAATTCCTCTCATTCCGAATTTTCCAATCCAATTACTCTAACTGCAAACCGACTAATACCACCATCATGACTAAAGCTGTGCCAGATACCTTTCAAGGATTCGCTGTTTCTGATCCAAAGAATTGGAACAGACCAAAGTTGGCTTCATACGAAAGAAAGCAAATCAACCCACACGATGTTGTTTTGAAGAACGAAGTCTGTGGTTTGTGCTACTCTGATATCCACACATTGACTGCTGGCTGGTCTCCAATCCAAAGAGAAAACTTGGTTGTTGGCCACGAAATCATTGGCGAAGTCATTGCCGTTGGTGACGAGGTAACCGAGTTCAAAGTTGGTGACCGTGTTGGAATTGGTGCTGCTTCCTCCTCGTGCCGTAGCTGTCACAGATGTAATCACGACAATGAGCAATACTGTAAGCAGTTAGCAGCCACTTACAACTCCAAGGACGTCAGATCAAACGACTACATCACACAAGGTGGCTACTCCTCCCATTCTATTGCTGACGAAAAGTTTGTTTTTGCAATTCCTGCGGACTTGCCATCGTCATATGCTGCTCCACTCATGTGTGCTGGTATCACTGTTTTCTCACCATTGGTCAGGAACTTGGGATTGGACGCCAAGGGAAAGAACGTTGGTATCATTGGTATTGGTGGATTGGGTCACTTGGCTTTGCAATTCGCTAGAGCTTTGGGTGCCAATGTCACTGCATTTTCCAGATCATCAGCCAAGAAAGAGCAAGCTTTGCAATTGGGTGCTCATGATTTCGTCGCCACTGGTGAAGACAAGACCTGGTACAAGAACTATGACGACCACTTTGATTTCATCTTGAACTGTGCTTCTGGTATTGACGGTTTGAACTTGTCTGACTACTTGTCCACATTGAAAGTTGACAAGAAGTTCATCTCTGTTGGTTTGCCACCAAGTGAGGACAAGTTCGAAGTGAGTCCATTCACCTTTTTGAAACAAGGTGCAAGCTTCGGCTCATCTTTGTTGGGTTCCAAGGCCGAGGTCAAGCAAATGTTGAAGTTGGCTGCTGAACACAATGTCAAGCCAATGATCGAAGAGGTTCCAATCAGCGAGGAAAACTGTGCCAAGGCATTAGATAGATGCCATGCTGGTGATGTCAGGTACAGGTTTGTCTTTACTGGATTCGACAAAGCTTTCAAAGCCTAGATATTTTCATAGAGTATATATAAAGAAGGAGACAGTTAACCAGCAAGGTACTGCGTGTAGAGGTTACAAATTACTCTTTCAGAAAAAGAAAAAAAATGAGGGTATCATATTTACATTACATACAGTAATTCTCAGCTACTCAGTATAGCAAACTTGGGTTTTTGTATCAAGTCCCGCTTGGCCACGTTCGTGCCTGCCGAATATGACCTCTTGTGTTTTTTGATTGCAGCGATTTCATAACCCAGTTTTTGTCCAGACTTGGCCAAATACTTGTCCTTCTTAACAGGAGTTGCAAATGATGGTAAATTGTTGAATCTGTGAGTAGATCTAAATTCATTTTCAAACGTAGCTGGTTGAAAAAGCTCGTCGAGTTGTGTTGTTACCCCGTTGCTCGTAACAAAGCCCTTGAAGGAATTTATGCTCAAATCTCCTAGTGGTGAACGAGGGCCACTTCTAATGCAGGTGATCTTTGGCTGAAGAATATTCTCTTGGTCATTGTGGTTAAGCTTGTTGGAGATAGGGGTCCCTACAATACTGTGGGAGCTGTTGTCCACCTTGTCTTCCCATATTGTGAATCCAGGAGCAGCAGCTGCCTTGTGCTTCTTTGGCGATGGGGTGCGCACTTCCGAAACCGACCTAAATGGTGATTTGCTGTACTCTCTGGTCACAGATGCAATGCTTTTTCTTTGGGGGGATAAGGGGTTCACGTTGAAGACCTTTGGGGAGAGAGCAGATCTCTTTGTAGGTGATGGGGTTGATGGCATTGATGTAGAATGAGCGGAAGGTGGGTAGCCGAGTAAACAACTGCAATGGAAAGAGATTTGCTGAGTATACTTTCCAGTTTTCAATTCAGTCTCGTGAAAGCTAATTAGTAAAAGGGGGACACATTCCACAACTCTGTTTACTTTTTTTCAATGCGCGAGTTTTACTCCAAAAGTTGCAAATATTTGACGCGTCGTCAAATATAGCCGATGTGCTCTGTTACTGCTTATATAATCTACTTGGGACAAATGGCAATTTGGTCACCACTCCATCCCTCAACTTGCCTCTGATCTCAATCTTCACCGGCGCTCCGATTTTCGCCTTTTTATCGATATACGCTTGCGCAACGTTACCGCCATTGGTAGGAGAAGGTGACCCAGAGGTAATGTATCCAATCTCGGTTTCACCGTCCTCGCTGTATATTTTATTCCCCTCTCTAGGAGAAGGACCTTTTGAGGTCAACCCAATTCTTCGGTGCGTGGTGGATTTGTCCTTGATTTGGCTCAAGATCTTGGCTGCTCCATTGAAACTGGAGCCACTCAATTCACGACGTGTTTTGGGAATCAACCAGGTTAAGGATGCCTCGATTGGTGTAATGTCTTCTGTCAATTCGTGTCCGTACAAGCACATACCTGCCTCTAATCTCAATGAGTCTCTTGCGGCCAATCCAATAGGTTTAGCTACATCGGGGTATTCATGCACCAAAGTGTTGAAGAAACTTAAAGCCTCTGCTGCCTCTTCTGGGGTTGCTGATGGGATTGACAATTCAAACCCATCTTCTCCCGTGTATCCCGATCTTGCTAGATGCACAGTAGCCGAGATCGGTGACAATTTGACAAACTTTGTTTGTCCAAAGTAGATCTGACTCAAATCTTCATTGGTAAACTTTTGCAAAAGCTCTTGTGCTTGGGGGCCTTGAATTGCTAATAAAGTTCCTTCAAATGTATTGTGCTCTACTGAGTTGAATGCCTTTAACTCATCTTTGAGAAACTGGACATCCTTCTCTCTGCACCCGGCATTTGTCACCATGTAGTACTTGTCCTTGGCGTGTTTCGTGATGATGCAGTCGTCAATAACCCCGCCTTCCGTGTTCAACAACACCGACAAACTCGAACTGTTTTCCGGAATCAAGTTCAAGTCGATGGGGGTCACCTTTTCCAAGAATGATTGTGCATCGGGCCCACTTATATTGTGTTGCAACATGTGGCTGACATCGAACAAGCCTGCTTTAGATCTAACCCAGTTATGTGAATCAATGTGTGATTGAGACTCGTATAGCACGGGCATTTCAAATCCTGCGTACGGGACCATCTTTCCTCCCAATTTGACATGGGCATCGTACAACGGGGTCTTCAAAAGTGTGCCCGTCGAGGCAAGTCTCCTTTGTGTGAGTTGGAGCGATTTGACTAACATTGTAAAGAGTAAGGGTTGAAGTAAAAAAAAAAAAAAAGAAAAAAAAGATACAAGTTAGTAGTGAATTTTGCGGAGATGAAGATGAACAGACTATATAGAGCTGACTTCGCGTCCGGAGTCAAAATACTTTTGTCTCTGAATAGTTTGACTTCTTGACTTTTTTTTTTGCAATCTATTCAATGAGGTAGATTCCATCCATTGGGCGTGGTTGGACTACCGTTACCACTGCTATAACGATCACCGCTATTAGCTCAATTGCCATCGCAATCATGTTGTGGCCCACCCAAGACCACAAATCATCTCTCGCCAAGTGGTGATACTCCAAATGGCTGTCGCAAGTGTAATACACAGATGCACGACTAGACTTCTTCACAACAGGGTCGGCGTATAAACAGCACACAAATTTGATACTCTGCACAGCCCAGATTAGCGGCATGGCAATTCCAAAGACCATAATTCTTAAACGTCGTTTCTTTTCTTGTCTCCAAAGGTCACATAACTCGCATTCGCACTTGACGAGCTTGTGCTCGGGAAATGTACCCTCTAAGTATTCAACGTCTTCCACATTTCTTCTCAGTTCAGTCACGTATGAGCGCATTGGTAGCAATGGAAAGGGATAAATCTACCTGGCGCACCGTGCAAAACCCGTTCCCTTTTATATCAACTGTTGACTGAGAAGTTGGCATTCGAAAAATTTCCCGATAGGGTCATGACAATGATGTCCATCTCACACAACCACATCCTTGTACGCCCGGAATAGTCATTTTTGGTAAGGAAAGCGTTTTGCGAGCGAAGAGGGTGTTCGCTCTGACGGATATCCTGGTTGGATGCTCAAATGCATCCCTACCGCCACTTTTCTGGGAAAAGATAGACGCGCAAAAATAAAAGAGATTAAATAAATCAATGCCCGAGAAGCACATGAAGTAACACATGTCAGCACTTGATATTGCTCAGCTAGCAGCACTTCTACTGTCGACCAAAGCCAAAGACAAGAACGATGCCCTACTACAACTTGAGGCTATAACTTCCTCAAGATGGAGACTAGCCCTGAAGCAATTGAGAGTTTTAACAGGCGCTATCTTTCAGCTAATTGAGAACGAGTCTCAACAGTTTACAAGCAATAAGTACGCAGCACAGGCGACTACAATCTCACGATTAAATAAGGCCAGCTATTTTTTGAGGATACTAATTGAGAAAGCAATCTCCGATAGACTAAATATAAGATCCAAATTTTTTCTCGAAATATGCTTCAGCATAAAAAACTCATTTTATGTCCAGGGTCAGCCGTTGGATCCGTGTTTGGTTGATTTTGTCATGATTCTAGCGGCAGTATTGGGAGTTGGTTACGTTAATGAGCATATTAGCAGTAAGGAATGGCAGAACATCTATGATTTTCTTGTCACTGCTACAAGTCGAGCATTGGACGATGGTACCCAAACCAAACAATTTGGCTTCACTAATGAAAAAGTGTTGATTGGACTTTGGACAGCTTTGCACAATCTCCTCCGATGTGAAACTTCATCGAGCTGCACTGAGTTGTTTGAAAATGATGCATACTTCAAATTCTTGCCTTTGTTAAACAAAACCATCGATGCTTTCAGAAAAGAACATCCGATTCAAATCGTTGTTTTTAGAATTCTCAATAAGCTCATAATTCTACTAGCCACGACAGACGTCAAATTCGCTCACAAGTTGATTGAGTTGGGTATTAAGTTAACATCATTTTGTCGAAAGACCAGGTGGGAGAAGCTTCAAGACCAGTATTTAATTTTTTTAAATTTACAATCGACCCACAATCTCATGTACATAGACAGCTTGCCAAAGCTCACTGGAGATTCTGAGATTCAGATGTCATTTCTTTCTGAAGAATCTGTCGAAACACAAGTTGGTCTTGAGAATAGTCCAAGTGTGGTGCACAATATGGAGTTACTTATTGTTGACTTGATAAATTATCTACTTGCGCTTCCTTCTGACTTGTGTGGATCTGTTGGCCTTTTTGATTTCAATAGCAAAATCGATTGGTTCAATCTTCGCACTATACGCTTCAAAGGCGAGGATCGTCGGCGTTGGTTATACACGACGGCAGTGGTAAAATTGTTGAAAACATATTTTGAAGTGAAGAAAAGTATACTGCTTCTGCAAGGGACGAGTACACCAGGGAAGAGCTATTTTACTGATTTCGTCTTGAGCAACTTGGTTGGCTCTTTCAACATGATTGATTTTTGTACTTCCTTGGTCCTGTATAATTCAACTACAGAGTTTCACATACTAAGCTTGACATTGATGACTTTTTATCAAGAGCTTGGGCAAACATCAGGGCCCATAAAAGGAGGGAAGCAATGTGGGGAGTCTATTAGTGCAAGTTATGAAACAAATACCACATTCGACTTCACCATATCTGTTGGATGCCAGTCCCTGGATCTCCCTGGGTATCTCCAACATATGCTAAAAACAGTCGAGTATCAAGATGCACACTACTGGCTAATGATGTTTGCAAGGTCTGTTTTGAATCAAGTAGACTTTCACGTGTATAACCTGGCTATAAGATACAACGTCCTCCGACAAATTTTTAAATTGGCCTTAGATGGGATAAACAAAGCTGACAACGATGTTGCTTGTGACTTGATTTCCAAGTTAGTATCACGAGGCGGCTTCAAATTAAGCAAGATTGTTGACGACGGGATCAGAACGCAATTGGAATCGATAATTGATTCTCCTGGTGTGAACGGACCCTCCATCCACGATGAGAGCTTTACATTTTGGTATGCAGTGAACAAACTTTGTATCGATCTCAACATTAAAAGAAAAAATGTGTTGGTAATGAAGATAGACGAATGGTTGTGTGAAAAGTGGGATGCCGCTTTGAGTACTGGTATGCTCGTTCAATGTAACCCGAGCGATTTCGTATACTGGCTATCTGGTTGCATTCCCCAAATAGGTCCGAAATTAAATGTTGACCATAAGAATGCCTATGAAGGTCTGTTCAAAATGACGATGAACTTGGAGGGATCTCGGCTAAGTTTGGAGTCTTTCGTCACTTTGCAACAAAATGATGAAGAGACGGAAGGACATCTGTTTGCTGTTACCGCTGTCTGTTCTGAACCAAGTTCCAATTTCTGGAACCAAATTGTCTCCACATTCAGTAAGTTGAATACTGAGCCAATTGCGTATGGGCAACTTTTCAAGTGGTTAATCGCTTTGCTGGACATATTACTAAAGACACCTCGTTTATCAAGTCAGCAGGAACTTTGGGACACTTTAAACTATCAAATAACAGTTGGTCTTGGGGCTTTTTCAACTGGTTATTTAACGTTTGAAGACGCTTTTGAAGTCATGAATATGATTGTTGATTACTCGACTGAGAGTGCGACTAGTACAAGAAGTTTTCTTTCGAGGGTCCCGTTTGATAAATTGATTGATTCCGTCATTCTGAGCTTTCAAATACCGAGCAGACGTAACAAGAGGCTTTTTAGTGAGGAGGATACGGAATTTTCGGAAGTTAGGGAGGAGAGCAGTGTTACGTCCGATGCTAGTAATGAGACCTCGTCACTTGACTACCAAGATTGTCTATCTTTGCCAGTTTTCAATCTCATGAAGTTTAAATATCTACATTTGAGTTTTTCAAAAGATAATGAGATGGAAGGTTTGCCTCAGTTAATCGCTTTCATTGAAAATTTTGCAAACGAAAACTTATTGGTGGCTTTGTTGTATATTGTTGATGAACGATTGCCAAAACTTAGCTGCATAGATCAAAAACAGTGCTTGATAAAGTTGTTGCGTATTTTAGGAGAGCGAATTCTCTCGGACCAGGTGCTAGAACGAAACGAAACGGTTTTGATAATTGTATCTCGCATGCTCTCCCATTTGCTTCCATTACTTTCTTCAGTGGCAGATGATGCATTGTACAGGGATTGTTGCGATATTGTCCAATGGCTCTATGCATTGGGAACTAAAAATTATATCACCACAGAGGTTTCAGTTGTCAACTTTACCAAATTTTTGGTAATATATTTGCAGCATAACAATGAAGACTATATACCGCAAACATTGCTAGAAGAAGAGACATTTTTGAAGTTTTCTAAATCAACCAACTTCATGAAGTCGAAATTGGTTCATGCGTTTTCCAAATATATTCAAAGTTGCGAGAGTTTCAAGCAAATGGAGATTTACTCCAAATTGTTCAACAATTTTGTTACCCCTCAATCATCGGTTGAAAATGGGGCAACATACGTGTACTTCTTTTCCATTTTGGCTGCATCTTCCTCAGTGGTATTGCGAATGGCCATGTTTAATCTTACAGAGTGTTCAAAGTTTACCTTTTTTGTTCCGTACTTGAAGCTAGGCTTTGAAGAGCTCTATTTGAGATGCAGTTTTTCAAGTCTGCGGAAATTTTTTGATGTACTAAAGGTAGATTTGCTTCGAAGGTGGTGGGTTTTCGATTCAATCAAAACATTCCCTTTTTTTTTGTTCAACTATGACAGCTTGTCTGCATTCTTGAGTGAGAACTACCGTGAAATAGCCGCAGTTATTGTGTCGACCAAGTCAAGAACAGAGACAGATTTCAGAACACAAAATCGCTCCATGGAGCTATTGTCTGTAATTGCCGATGTGAGAAACACCGATGTGCATATATTAATATCTGAAAGCTTGTCATTGATCTTTCCTTTGTCCTACACCAAAGATGGCATTAAAAATTATGTTTTTGACTTGTTGCTGAGCTTTGTTCCAAGATTTAGGCAAGAAGTTAAATCCCAGCTCCCTTTATTAATATTGGATATTGTCAAGCGCCTTGATGTATCGAATGAAGTCGAAATCGCGACGCTACTTCCGAGATCCTATGGAGTGTCTTTTATGATAGACCAGGCGTCGTCGAAAACCGAAAGCAACAACTCCGAAGTGGTGGTACCCTTGCACAGTGGTCTTCAATTAATCAACAAGATGGTGGAAAAGTACCATACAGAAGATTCCTTTTTCTGGTCAACAGCGATGATCTACTTCTTGCTCAGAAGAGTGGGGACGTCATTGCGGGAAAACCTCGCTCTGAAATCGACAATATTAGAAATTCGACGCATCAAGTTGATTATCGCCATGGGCGAAGACAATGCATTTTCGACGCATATATTGAATTTGCTCGTGGAAACTTTAACTCCGTTGATTAACGATAAAGTGCTATCTCCGGTTGTATACCGTATTTTTACACTTTTTGGAGATGTGTTTTCCGTTGAAAACGAACATTTTGAAATCTTCAAGACAATTTCACCATTGCTCAACTCGCTTCTAATGGCACCTCGAACTGTTGATAACAGTTTGCATCAAGAGCTTGTTTCAAAGTTGAGAAAGTATGCTGATGTTATTCAAGGACGTGGTGAAACTTCATCCCGAAAGAAATTGATAACTGCTGCCATTAAACAGTTGAAAAATGAACAATCAACATTGCAAGTGTCGGAAATTGAAGAGTTTTTAAGCGAAAAAGTCGATTTTAATGCTATTAGCATTGTATCAAAATTATTCCCATATGTTGTGGATCCAGAGGCTCTTTCAACGAGAGTGCCAATGTTAAAAAATATACTCGCTTTGGGCAATGAACAACTATCGCAGCTTTCAGAGCAGTTCAAGCTTTGGGTAGCCAAATGTTTATCAAAGTATTATTTCCAAACTCCAACATCAAACTTATTGGATTTGGTTGACATTACAGAATATGAGGGACCTAGTGAATCCGAATTAAATGTGGGCTCGACATTTTTCGATCTTCCAATGCAACATCTCGTTCAATATGCGCAAGAAGGTGACTACTTCGAAGCAGCTTGTGCAGAATCAGTATTGGGAGTTTTTTTCAACATAAAAAAGAAAGACCCCTCCACATTACTGTACGTTGTCAATTTGGAGCTGGTGTACACGTCGATGTCGTTGTTCATTCAAGATTTGAGGCTACATTCGTGTGTATTGCTAAACGATGAGCCTGGTGAAAACATAGGGGATGTGTCTCTTGATGATTTGGTTGGCAATCTCGATTCGATTTTTCACTCCAACAAGATTAACTGGTGCCCCAAGATTTATTTGGCACTCCTCAAGGATGTTGCTACGTACAGTGTCGTCGGATCTATTATGAGTATATTTGTCGTGAAAGTTCCCGAATTTGCCTCCAAAACGATTTCATCTTTGGTGTGCTTTTATATTAATCTTTCCAAAAGCAGGGCTGAAAATATGATAGCAAAATTGTTGAACAACTTTGCGAATCTGCAGCATCGCAATAAGGACGCCATTCGCACATTCGTTGAAATATTGGTGAGTGTGAGAATTGCAGCCAAGACATCCACCAATCCTTCCTTTGCAAGAGTTTGTGAAAATGTTGATACACTTCGATATTATGAGCTAGCAACTGAATCCCGAATGTATAAATCAGCACTAATGTTGTTTGAGGATGTGTTTTGTACTGCAAGATCATCACAGTTACTTGAAAGTCAATATTCAACGTTGCAAACTGTCTATGACGGTCTTGATGACATAGATTTGAATTATGGTCTTCCCGAGAAGACCACTTTGGACCTGTTTTTGAATCTGAAATTTCGTGCGGATGCTTCTCACGTTCAGTTTCAGTATAGCAGTGGGTGCTTGGATGCTAGTTTGAAGTTGAATGCCCCTCTTGTGAATGGGTTTTCTTCGATGATGACAGACGCCGGCATGTTAGGCATCTCTCTGATCATTGGTAAAAGCGTGGAACAGACCATTTCTGAAAACGATTCCTACGAATGGAATTGGAAATTGTCAAAATGGGACCAGCCACTACCTGTGGAAGAGCACAGTGAACATCAGCTGATATATAAAGTATTGAAGCAGATTCATGATTTTCCTCAAAACGGGGAAAGAATCTGTCGTGATAACCTTTTGAAATTAATGGATGTACATACAAGAGGTGGTAACACGGGGGTTAAAGAGATACGAGGGAACTTTTTGAATTGGCTCAAATCTTTGGCATCAGTGACAGCTATTGAAGACACGATTAACTGCACTTCATTGTCAAGTGTAGATGAAGAATTTCTAGAGTTTGAGAAATTGGAGAACATCATTTTGGCAAGACAAACAAGTTATCAAGTATTAGCTGAGAATCCATATTCCCAAACCTCCAGTGACCTGCTCTGGTCTCTATCTTTGAAGGAGTTGGTAATGTACAACAATTTGGCTAGAATAAACAATGAACAACAGAAAATGGTTTCTTCGACGGTTTTGATCGATAGCATTTGCAAGAAGCTACAGAACACACAAGGTGCCCCACACCAAAACTTGAAACATCTATCTATGTTCCAACTAGCACAATCCATGTGGAAACAAGGGATTACAAATGTTCCTGTATCGATATTGAAAGAGTTGTACAGTGCGGGTGGAGTTGATATATACGATCACGAATTGAAGGTGGATAAGTTCATGATCAAGGCAATGATGATAGAATGGATGTCTGAATCGCGTCAGGAACTATCGTCCAATTTAATGGAGAATCACGTATTGCCAACGGCGGAAATGTCTTTGAGATTGGACGATCAAGTACAACAATCTAAAATATTTCGCCTTTTAGCTCAGTTCTGCGAAACACAATTCAAATCTAAATCGTTAAGCGAACAAATTGAAGTATTGGAAAAACGAGTTAGTGAAAAAGAAAATGAGATTGGGGAATTGCGAACTCACTACAGCTCCTCCCAGGTTTCATCGGACGAGAAGCGTTCAATCAACAAGTATTACTCAAAATTGAAATTGCAGTATAAAGCTGAGTGCGCAGATCTCGAGCATGCAAGGGCCAACAAGAAAAGATTTGCAGTCAAAGCCATTGAGTATTATTTGCTAACAATGACCATGAGTGACTTCCCAGAAGAGGACTTGGATAAGTTTTGTGCTTTGTGGTTGGAGCAATCAAACCATGATGGACTTAATGATAAGATTGGACTGAAAGTTATGTTGTTGCCGTCATATAAGTTGCTAAGTTGGTCCGCGCAACTAATCTCGAGATTGACGAAAGAAGATACTAATTTTCAAAATATATTGAAGCGATTGATATTTCAGGTGTGTGTCGATCATCCATACCACACATTGTACTTGTTGTTTTCTTTGATGAGACATAAGCAGTTGGCACAAAAGGATGCTAACCCTTTGCTTCTTTCCAAAGCTATGGCGGCTGAAGCTTTATGGGTGAAATTGATAAACCACAACTCGAGTTCCTTGCTTGAAAAGATCAATGAAATCCAAACTTTTAGTGAAGAATGTATACGGCTAGCTGAATTCAAGGCACCAAAAGGTAAAAAAATCAACTTGGAGAGTCTTAGTGAGTATTCAACTTTCTGGTTGCATCACTTGCCGCGCATCCCCCCACCTACAATGTCACTCAAAATTGATCCTACCAAGTCCTACCTGAATATTCCTGTTATTTGGAAGATTGAGAGGAAGATTTCAACAGCTACAACTGGCTTGAGTTTGCCAAAAATTGCCACTTTTATTCTCTCGGATGGATCGAAACATGTCATGTTGATGAAGCATGGAACAGACGATCTTCGACAGGACTCGATCATGGAGCAAGTCTTCGGTAAGGTTCAAAACTTCTTCACTAGAGACAAGGAGTGTAGCAAGAGGGGATTAGTAATTAGAACCTACAATGCTGTTCCCCTTGGTCCTAGATCGGGTGTTATCGAGTTTGTACCAAATTCGACATCCTTTTCGGATGCAATACAGCCGTATCATACTAAGCACGATAAAATGAAGTTAGAAAAGGCTAGAGACATCATGCGGCAGTGTCAGAATCAAGATAAAATTGAACGACTTCGCGAATACCAAAAAATCGAGGCAAAGATCAAACCTGTTTTGCATTTATTCTTTCAAGATTGTTTTCTCACACCCGATCGGTGGTTTGAGAGTAGAGTCAAGTATACTCACGGTGTGGCGACATCCTCCATTGTCGGACATATATTAGGTTTGGGTGACAGGCATTGCAACAATATTCTACTCGATAAACGCAATGGAGAACCGATACATATAGATCTTGGTGTTGCTTTTGATCAGGGAAAGCAATTGGCGATACCGGAAACTGTCCCATTCAGATTAACAAGAGATGTAGTCGATGGCTTTGGTGCTACCGGCGTAGAAGGTACCTTCAAAATTTCTTGCCAACATACAATGAGAGTTTTGAGAGAGAACAGGGACCATATCATATCCATCTTGGACGTGCTTAGATGGGATCCGTTGTACTCGTGGACCTTGTCGCCGATTAGGAGGAAACGATTACAGCAGGAAGAGGAGAGACTGGGGTTACAGCCAGAGCAAGATGGCTCAGATGCGGGACGTGCTGTGCTAGATGTGTCGGACAAATTGGTTGCCAATGGTTTGAGCACAGAAGCAGTTGTGCGGGAATTGATACAAGAGGCAACTAGCCCTCAGAATTTAGCATTGTTATACTTTGGGTGGTCCCCATTCTACTAAAACGAAAAGAATGTCGTACAAAGGCATGTTTCAACTGTGAATATAGATATACACACAACATATAGCAATAACTCTTTTTTGTTCTTTGTCTCAAGCTGGCAATGTTTTCGTCTTATTATGGAACACTCGCAAAGGCAATGTAGGAAATACGATATAACTGTTGAAGCGGTTAGTAACTCCAGAAAAGCAACTGTACCAGCCAAACAAAGAGCTGAGTACAATCACGACGCCACCGCCCCGAATGCAGCGAACACTTTGTCTCATAAATCCTGCAGCAAGTAGAAAGAAGCCCAAATCCAAGGTGAAAAATAATAAAACAAATGGCCAGGTGGACTTGAAAGTACAAAGCAACATCAAGAATGTGAAAATCGCCCATCCAAGAAGGAAAAAACCTGCAGCATCGCCAAAGTCGTCATTGTCAGCGCCTCCATAAGCTTCGATAATTCCAAAAGTTGGGATGAATATAGCTCCAAATGACATCCAGAAGCTACCGTAGCTGACAAATGCTGTTGCTGCAAAAGTGTTGCCAATAAATACTTCGCAAAGACCAGCAATGAACTGTACTACCCCGCCATAAAAAACAGCAGCACCCATCACTGCATTCAAAGTGGTGATACCCATTGCACGGGCTAAAATCAATCCAGCAACAAAAGCGGTCAATGCAAAACCTGCTAGCCCAACCGCGGAAGCATTCCCCCAGTTATTATGGGGCCAGGTGGAGTATCCCGGACTAAACTCTCCCGCAGAAGGTCTCTTCAAATCTCTCCTGAGTACTTTTTGATTGTTGATTACAGTTCGCTCGTCATCGGAAATAAGCGTTGAGTGCATACTCGTTTGTGGAATAAACTGCGGGTTGGAGGGACCAGCTTCCAACGGGGTAAGCGGCTCAGGTTCGTTGTTTTCTTCCAATGAAACCATTTAGTGTGGGTGTGGAGCTATGCTTCGTACATTTTAATTTGGACAAGGATGAGGGCGAATCGTCCATAATATATGGCTTTCCATCGTAGAAATAGGAGTTTCCTCAAGCCTATTTGGGCATAGTGGTTCCTCATTGAATGCGTCTTAACGTGACTCCATCTTAGCAGTACACTCAATCAAATGTCTACTTTCACCAGCGTACCCCTGCAGATAAAAAAACTTTGCTAATCAGTTAGTGAACTAATTTTTTCGTTACGCGTAACACGTGAGAAAGTGAGCTTTGTGACATTGTTTTTGCGACAAGGGAAGGATCTCGAAAAGCGGATGTATCCTACATATGATTTTTGGAACTCAAACAAAGCACAGGACTGGCATATATAGTGCTCTTAAAACTCGCCTAGAATTATCATTTAGTCGTATCAATTTTTTTGAGAAATGTGTGCAGAAAAGATTTGATGAATATTGGTACCACAAATGGGAAAATAAAAGCTCTGTCCTTACAAAGTTATATAAGCACGAAAAATACAATTAGGCGGATAGAACAGAGTAGACGTCATGCAAGAATAATTACACCCTTGAGAATTAAGTTTTTGTTTTGTTTGTAGTTTACTTTGTACTGCACGCTAATTAATTTGTGTCAGCATGTTAAAAATTATCTCAAAACTCTCTCGCTTTCCTTCTTTCCTTCAATAAGATTTTGTATTTACGACGCCAAAAGCGTGTAACGTACACATCTACATTAACCGATACAAACAATTCACCTTTACCTTCACCAATATACTCCACAACCCAATCATATTCCAATCTCAAATGAGTAGCTTCGGAGCGGAAGAAGAACTACCATTGCAAGGATGCATTGTGAAAATACCTTTAATCATTGAAAATGAAAGTGCATCTGCAACATTATCTCAAAGTTTTCTTTGGACACACGTTACCAGAGCCGACTATGAACCAAGCGCAGATCCCAACTTTATTAATATCTCGCTAGTGTCAATTTGGGAAGAAGGGTACTATCACACAACCATCAAAAAGCAAAATATTTACAACATATTTGAGAATTCGACCTCAAGGAAGGTAAATATTGATCGCAACAGCACTTACGACGTATTTACCGACTTGTTCCCATTGGATTTGGATACGTTTTTGGAAAGTGAAGGCAAGGATGGTGTACACAAACAGCTTCTACTAAGTGCCAAAGTGAATGTTCCTGAGAGCAGTTTCAAGAAAGGAGAAGGGCTCAATCCAGATACATTACAAATTCAGATAAAGAGCACAGGGACATTCAACCCAACCGTGGGAAAGTTTGATTTGAATTCAGTGGATTTTGAATCTTCAGAGAATTTGAAAGATGAGGGTAATCTATTCAATTGGATGCAGTTGTTTGAAAGCCAGAACAAGGAGCTCGTAAAACGATTGATTCAAGCTAACGCCGAGAACGATCGACTACAAACAGATAATACTCTTTTGCAACGGGGAATTGAGCAAACGAAAAAGGATTGCGACGAGATTATTACAGATTTGGAGTCCAAGTTTTATCAGGAGATGAATTTGAAGAAGGATGTTATTTTTGAATTGTCAAAGAATGAACTACCGAAAACTGAATTGCTCGGGTTGAATGCCACCTTCTTAGCTCATACAGTGGAGAAGGAAAATGCCAGAAATGAAAATAAGAAGAAGGGGGCCCGAGGGAAGCGTGTAAAGCAGGAAAATGAAACAAGGTCAAAGAGGCGAAAGATCAAACGAAAAAAAGTTGACAGTGTGGAGGAGGGGTCCGACTTCAGAAACGACACTGATTACACCGATGTGGAGCATGCAGATGAAAACGCTGGGGAGGTGATGAATATCAAGGTGAAAAAGGAGCCAGAGCAAATTGAGAAACCAAGACGATACAATTTGAGAAGCCAGTCGAATACAAGAGTGAAGAAAGAGCCAGAGTATGGGAATCAAGCAGAATCTCCCAGACTGGAATCCAATTTTGTTCCACATGTAAAGAAAGAACCCTGCACACAAATCACTCCCAAATCTCCTGAGTTGAAAGATGATTCCAATCCCATCACTGTGAAGTCGGATCCAGATGTTAACAGTACACCATTCAGCCCAGACTCTTTTACATTTAGCAGTGAAAATTCGCAAGACAATTTGAAAGTGGAGAGCTTATTATGGAGATCGCGAAATCCTTCTTTGAATATAGAAAGGGATCGAGACATATTCAACAAAGCAGTGCGACTAGGTACTCATGGAAAAGATGATGTTGATAAGGATGAGGAAGTGGACGAGGAGAACGATAACGGAACGGGATGTCAAGAGACAGACGAACAAACTGTATATAGTTCGGATGGCAACGGTGGCTCATCAGATCAAGACCAAAAACTGGAAAATGAGCGTGAAGATGGAGACAAAGGGAATGACGAAGTGGAATACGCTAAGAATGCCACTGACTCCAAAAGCCAAACTGAGAAAGGGTCTTTCATTGAAGATAGTCTTCGTAGCGTCACTTCAGAATCCAAACGCAAAGCAACTGACGAGTCCCAAAATAGAACAGACTACTCAGACGATGAAACTAAAAAGAAGAAGGATAATGACAAAACAAAGAGTCAACAAGCTGCAAGCCAAGCTGACGTAGAGACGGATTACAGCGACGATGACGATGACGATGACGATGACGATGAGTAGCCAAGAATAATTTATGACATTTACGAAGCAAATGGATCTGTAAACTTTTCTGCACGATCTCCTAGATGTAGCTGTTGACGTAGTACAAGCACTGTTGATAGCGTATGTAAGTCATCATTTTTTTCCAATCCATAAAACACTCACAACATCGCTATAAATAAAATTCTCACTCAGCTATAGAACCCAAAATAGACTGATTACAGCATGAGAGCAAACTGGTACTTGCCTGCAGACTCTAATCGTCCTTTTATGGCTAAAGTGTTAAAGAGTGCAGTGCAATTGTTTGATATAGCTAACCTCTTTGGGTAGCGTCGTTTATCTTCCTCGCTTTCTCAACTTCTCTCTCTCTCTCTCTCGTCATTGAAAAAAAAAAAAAAAAAGAAAATTTTTGATTCAATCAAGATCATCTTCCTCTTTCAATAATCCAATATTAAATTCAATCAAAACACACATAAGGAAGAATAACGAAGATCTACGAAACTTTCTTTTCAAAATTAATCCATTCTTGATCTAAGCATATTTCATTTTTCATTTCACTTCATTTCCTTCTTGATTCTCGACTTTTTTGATTTTTTTTCTTTTTTTTTTGATTTTTATTTATTCACGAGTTCCACTTATTTGATATTCATAAAGCACCTGCACTATCCCATTCAGCATCACTGGGACGACTACTACTGCTACTACTGCTACTACTGCTGCTACTACTACTACTACTACTACTACTAATACCGCTTTGTTCCTTATATTTCCTCGGCACCTTGCATACACCGCTTTGAATTTATTTCGTTGATCAGTTTTGGCCCTTTTGCCCTAGTTCCCGCTTTGTACAGTTTTGATAGATTGATAAGGACATAGGGAATACTGTCTGATCGTTGTGTTAACCAACCACTATTTAACTTTTGCATTTACTACAATTGGGAAAAATTTTTCTACATTTTCTTTAACGAGGAGATACCTACATTATAGAACTGCGACAACTCACTCAACCCTTGGCTCGCTAACTAGACATTTTTTTTTAAAAAAAGTGACCCCTCATACTGAGCTGCTTTTACTGATTATGTCTTATTACGATCCATATCAAGGCATGTCACAACAATACGTTGGACAACAATACTACCCGCAGTACTTTTCAGAACAACAGAACCAATACGGCAGTGGCGATGAATTTCCCTTGGGTGACAGAGGCTCCAATGGAATGGAAGGGAATTTCAATGACTATGGTACCAGCCAAACTCAATTCAGCGGGTTCGATTCGGGAAACGCATCTCACTGGGTGAACCCAAACAGCTACCACCCTGAGTTGGATGTCCATCACAATTTTTCCCAGCATAATGGTAATGGTAATGGTACATTTCAGGGGAACAATGGATTCCATGGCATTGATGCACCAAATATTGGATCGACAGCAGGAGGTGAATTTTATGCCGAAGACAGCTCTTACTTAAATAACAATGGATCCAACGGACAAATTGCATACGGCAACATGTTGTCGAACGAGTATGATCAAGGAATGTTGGCATCACAGTCAAATGACATCTATCAGCATCAAATTAACGGTGGTCCAAATGCATCCAATGCTCAAGTCGTGGGCACTGGTACCAATATCGGTGTAGGTGGCGTTGGCGGTGTGTCCGCTGCGACACCAAATGCAGCTCCATCACGTACAGTCTATTTGGGAAATATCCCCTCCGACATTCAACCCAATGAGTTGTTGGATTATGTACGTTCGGGGATTCTCGAGAATGTGAAAATCATACCAGCAAAAAACTGTGCATTCATTTCATTTATTGACCATCAGCTGGCTTTGCTTTTCCATTCCGATTGTATTTTGAAAAAGCTCAATATCAAAGGACACGATATCAGAATTGGATGGGGGAAAAACACTTCTATTTTGCCCGCGGTATTGGAAGCAATTCAACGTGATGGTGCCACAAGAAACGTCTACTTGGGAAATTTGAATAATCCAGCAACGGGACAAATGATTACTGAAGAAGAATTGAGAGAGGATTTATCTTGTTTTGGTATTATTGACAGTATAAAAATTATCCCAGAAAAGGGCATTGCATTTATTCATTTTTTGAGTATTCTTAGTGCTGTCAGATGTGTGGCTAACTTGCCAACGAAGGAGAAGTATTTGGACAAGAAGTGCTTTTATGGAAAAGATAGATGTGCATTTATCACCAAAACTCAACAACATAATGCTGCTCAATACTTGGGTTTAGCTCCTGGAATGGAACACATTGTTACCGCAGCAGATCGTGAATTTATATCCAGTGCTTTGGTTCAACAATCAGCAGCAGCTGCTCAAATTGCAACTCAGGCTGGTGGTGCTAACAATTTGGGAAATCGCACAGTTTATTTGGGCAATTTGCATCAAGATTCTTCTGTTGAGGAGATCTGTAATGTTGTTCGTGGAGGATTGTTGCAAAGTATTCGGTTCTTGAAAGAAAGACATGTATGTTTTATCACTTTTATTGATCCAATTGCTGCAGCTCAATTTTTTGCCATGTGCCAATTACATGGATTAACCATTCACAACCGAAGAATCAAAGTTGGTTGGGGTAAACATTCCGGACCGTTGAGTAATGCTCTTAGTTTGGCTGTTTCCAATGGTGCTTCAAGAAACATTTACATTGGTAATTTGAACAATCTTGAATTTTACAATCCAAAAAAATTGAGAGAGGATTTTTCAAAATTTGGTGATATTGAACAAATCAATTACCTTGAAGAGAAGAACTGTGCATTTATCAATTTCGTGAATATTGCCAATGCTATCAAAGCCATCGATGGTATTAAGCTGTTTCCTGACTACAAGAATTTGAAAATCAATTTTGGTAAAGATCGTTGCGGAAATTTACCTAGACAATTTCAAAGCCAGGGCTTGCCTTTGGGTGGTGGAGCTATGGGTCTCTTGGAGAGTGCTGCTGCTAATACACCAATGGGACATCAAGGAGCTACCCCAACTACCAATGGAGGCAGTGGTGCCGGAACTGTAGTCAGTGGAAGTGGACACGGCTCCTTGTCTGACTTGGGAGATTTCAAAGATTTGAGAGAGGGAACTGCTTTACAATCTGGTCATAATGCGTTTGAAATTACCACCGTAGGTGCATCAAGAAGCAGCTCAAACTCGCCATTGCAATCGCCACACGACTCGTTGTTGCATTGAGGAGTAAAATACCGGCTACCCTACTCCCCTCTCCATGAAGTCCTGCTTGGCCCCCAAAATATCTTTTATTATTTGATTTACATTTTATTCATGATGCATTTTTGAAATTCTCCATACACCCATATTTGTTTTTTTTTTTTTTATTTTTTTTTTTGGTTTGCCACACTTTGCTTGTGCATTGGAGCTTTTCATTCTTTCGTTTTCGAACAACCGCCAGCTATATATCCACGTTGTTGTTGCCATTTGATTCACTTGGGTTTCTTTACCATTTTTTGGATCATAAAAACGGAATATACATGACGACAAAAGTTTGACTTTGTTTGTTTGTTTTATACAGTTTCTTATACATAGCTTTACTTGACTTTTTTAAAATGACGACTGCATAGATATCCGCACACGAGTAGATCCAAGGTATAGTGCTCGCTTTACTCTGAGTTTTACTCTCGTCAATGTACATACTACCTTATTCTTGGAACTATTACGATAAAGAGCATCATCAACAAAAACACCCCAATGACTCCAACAACACACTTTAACAAAAACCACAAGCTTATTCTATTACCGGTCTTGCTTTCCAAATAATTGTTCAAATTGCGGTCAATCACTTTGAACAAGTTTGAATTCCGAATGATGTTTTCATTGGTTTCATTAAGTATAGATAAATCATCACCCAAAATCTTGGAGCTTAGGGACATGGCGCTTGTTTTCAACGTGGATGTAAGTTGCGACAATTCATTGAGGATGTCATCTTGAATGGATTCATGGTACGTGTTGAGTTTGTCGACGTCGTTTGGCGATGTTGAATCGAGATCAAGTTTTGATTTGGATTTTGATAAAAGTCGGTTGCGTAGCTCAGTCAAGTTTTCATCGTTGTCAAATGTTGTAGTTGTGGTGGGTACAGCATCGTCGCTGTTGCTGTTGCTGTTGCTGTTGCTGTTGCTGCCGTCGTGGATGGAGTCGCTAGTAGATTCCCGTTGTGGTGTATTTGCCAAGTTGTACCATTCAATTAACTGATGAACAACGTACAATTTTTCGTCAATCACGTCAACAAGCAACTGTTCTACCCTCAATTTAAGCTCTTTGTACAGTTTGTTCTTCTTGAATTGGTCCAATAGGGATAGTTGCTGCAATAGTGAACTTTGTAATATTTGTAATTTATATTGAGCAATGTATGGTGAAGGGGCAATTTCCCTGGTTGATGTGTCGTTTACCGGGGAAAATTCATTGAGTGTGAGCAAATCCGGTAGGTTGAGTTGATGAATCTCCGATTCGTAAACCTTTACGATGTTCTCAATAGTCTTGACCGATGTCATGACTGTCAATTGCTAGAGTAGCAGGGTGCTATGAATTTAAATGAGAAAATGTATGGAAGGACAAAAATATTACTTGTCGCAACATAAACGCGACACATCACATCACATCACCAATGGCAGATCTTCCATTCCGTCTTACATCAAGATACATTTCTTTATATATACTCTAGCTCCATAACATTAACTTACGGTTGTAACTGTCGCTACACTACAGTTATGTACTAATAAGACCAATGTCAGCCAAACTACTATCAAACGACGATCTAGAATTGATGTTCTCTTGAAGAGAAAGATCGTGGTTAGCGAAAATGGCTCTGTTGCTCTAAGGATTTTGAGAAAAAAACGAGGTATGTCATTAATCAACGTTATTGCTAAGCTGATTTATAATCTCCAGGTTGAGTTAGTTTCTTTGTATCCTTATTGACATAAGGAAGAAGAAGAAGAAGAAGAAAAAGAAAAAGAAGAAGATGATCAAAAGAGTTGAATTTTTTTGTTTTTTTCCTTTCTACCCTTCTGCTTTTTTGTTTTGACCAAGACACGATTCTTTGTGATTCTCTGTTTGTAGCTTCTTTTGAAGGATTCAAATTTACATCAGTACTTAGTCTCAAGCATAGGGTGAGTGCGGTAAATAAAAGCAGTGCCGACAAGTTCGTATAGGAAAGGCATGCCATGCTATGTCGCTGGTAAGAAATCAGAGGAAAACTTGCCTATGATTAGAGGAGTTTTTATTTTTTTTTCACCAAAATTTAGCCAATATTTTTAACTTCTAAATCTACGACGCGAAACGGATTTGTTGTGGTTCTTAAGAAGGTCGTTTTTCGTTTGTTACTGCAGGTCAACTGTTTTACGAGCCAAGGAAGTGCTTTTCACCCTTCACCCCTTTTCTACAATTTTCAATCGTCATCTTCCTTAAAAGCTCAATTTTTAAGTGAAAAACAGCTCAGTATAAATAGCAAGGCGAATATTTGCATCTTCAATGAGCTCATAATTGCCTATACATTTCAGCAGTGCACAAAACTATGTACTTTTCAGTTTTAGATGAGAATTCCAGGCACACAAGGCGACGTTGCAAAACCTTTCTTCTTTTGTGATGTGTTTGTCGACCGAACAATGCGCATTCTCCATGCGAAACAGACCCATACTTGGGCCGAATACTAAGAATTTCTTTGAAGGGCATAGAAACTTAAAATTAAGTACAACAAAAACTAAGGAGAATAAACTTTACATGGTCTTGAATCTTGATACGACGGCATCATACGTAAACAGATGACTCTGGCACGTATGATCTTCCCTACTAAGACACACTCGAGTCAATGCAAAATCATTTTCGTGCGTGTTCACTGGCTAGCTCTTTACATTGGTGCAACGAGTGGAGTGGAGGATTGTTATCCATAGTACAAACGTTTTATGGTGGAGAAAAAAAAAAAAAAAAAAGAAAAGAAATAAAATTCAAGAGCCGAGAACGCTACCGTGTGTACTCTTCAAGTGATCTCAATTTACGAAAAAGCTTTGTCTGCGCTGTTCTTCGTTAATTTTGAAAACGTGTACATCAACCATCCCTATTTCTCAACTAAGCCATTGGTTTATTATCGTGTGATGGGTTGCAGTCACATTATAACAGAGAAATCGGTATATTTGCACGATAAACAGTGAACAGGGTTAAAATGATTCGGAATTACGCATTTCTTTTTTCTTTTTTTTTTTTTTTTGTTATAAATTTCTAAACTTTTCACTTTCACTCTTAGTTACAGCTTTCGTTTTCAGATGCCACAGAAACGTTGACTGTTCATCATCATCTGGGGTCAGGTCGCCTTTCAAGCTTTGAAAAAGAGAGAGAGAGAGAGAGAAGAGGTGGGCTCTTAGAAGGGGAGATTTGCAACTCCTTTTATTATTTTTTTTCTTAGCTTTTCCAAGTATTTTTCTTGTTGTATACTTTAAATCGAGGGCTAAGGTTTTTTATAGCGGGTTGTGGTGGGTTGTCTTGTGTTTGTGTCCACTACAGAAGGAATTTTATGCACATTGCTAACAACAACAACAACAACATGTTGTTGTTGTTGTTGTTGTTGTTGTTGTTGTTGTGTTGCTATGATGAATGATCTGTTTGTGCATGTGTATAGTGTATTGTGACAAATTTCAGTTGTGAATGCTATTGTTGTTGTTGCCGCTGCTGCTACACAAACACTTTACTCTATACTCTAAAAATTGTGAAAATGTGTCTGAATCAGGATGAAAAATATCTACATTGAGCAAACGACAAATGACGAAAAAGGGTTGTTGATTGACAAACAAAAAATAAAATAATTTTAAAAATAGAATATCAGGCGGATCAACAAGGATACGAAAGAAACAGCAACAGCAACAGCAACAACAACAACAACAACAACACATGTAACCTCGTCATCTCTAGTAACCACTATATATACTGAAAGCTACTGCATAGGGTAAGCACCCTTTTATTGGCTTGCTTTTAACTCCGATGTATATGTGCTTCGGATCAGTAAGGGAAAAATAAGTCACAGCGCTTGTGCTATATTACAGCAGCGGCGACAGTGATGAAATGGTGTCTTTGTGTAATTGTTGATGTTTACTCAAATGTATATAGAAATAAAAATATATATATATAAACATAAAAAAAGAAATTTTATTATATTTCTCTTATATGCAGGATTGAAGCACATATACCCAATTTCAATATATCAAACAGTTTTCAGAAAACTCACAACATCAACAACAATAATAACAACAACTTCATCAACATCGTCGAAACCTTTACCTTTACATCACCCTACTTCTTCAGACAATAGTCACCACACCCAAGTCTTCTCACTCAATAGAACCAACCACTCGCTACAATCTAGAAGCAGGAGGAGTACTCCACCCAACCAACCAACCAACCAACCTCCCCTGCAAAACTACCAACAAAGGGTTCTATCATTATTTTTTTTTTTCTTCTTCATTGGTCACATATCTTAGTATATACTTATAATACTTGCCAATCTCACATCATCACCACTAGTTGTTGTCCCCTTGCATTCACTAGCTTGGTCTTGCATATCTTCATATAAAACCATTACATTATTTTACAATAGACATTCAACCAAAAATGCTACCTAGACATAATTTAATCTTGCTTCTTTCATTTTTCAGTTCAACTACTTTTGCTGATAGTTGGTCAAACCTGGGTTGTTACAAAAGTTCATCTTTGTCAAATCTACAATCACAGGGCTACTACATATACCAGTCGTCTGGCCATTGTGAACAAGTATGTGCTGGGAAGCGGATAGCGGCACTTATCAGTGGTAGTCAATGTTATTGCGGTGACTCTGATCCCACACTGAGTTCAGTAGATAGCTCGAATTGTGGCACCTCCTGTCAAGGTTACGGTACTGAAAAGTGTGGTGGAGATGGTTATTACACAGTTTATGTCAATTCCGATGTTGAGAGTCAAGATACACAACAGAGCAGTAGCAGCTCAAGTCTGTCAAGTACATCGTCTACATCGTCATCTACATCGTCATCGTCATCGTCATCGTCAACATCAAGCACATCTTCCTCGTCAAGTTCATCATCACAACAACCACAAACTAGCACAATAAAGGAAACCACCACGGCTCTGCCATCGAGCACATCTAATGACGAAACTTCTCAAGCTCAAGCAACCACTTCGTCGCAAACACCAGAAACTAAGGTGGAAGTGGCTTCTTCAGTACAGCCAACAACCATAGTATCTACAGTTGTCAACTCAGCAAACACTAAACTGCAATCAGTCATTTATCGTACAATTATTGAGTCGCCGTCATCACAACCTTCATCGTCATCAGCAACTACGACAGTATCTTCCCCTGCATCATCCTCAGGAGCACTCGAGGCTTCGCGAACTGGCTCGTCGGCAACTTTGCCATCATCCGCATCATCGTCGTCATCCGAAAGTTCAAACTCAAATAAAAACAAAGGAACTTCAGGGGGAGTCATTGCTGGTGCTGTGGTTGGATCAGTAGCAGGTGTAGCAGTTATTGCCGGGTTGCTATTTGCATTTTGCTGGTTTAGACGTAGAAGACAGGATGACGAAGACGTTGATGATCAATTTACATTATCAGGACCTAAACAAGAAATGTCCGAAGTCGATTCACCAACTCCACCACCTAGCCTGGATCCTAACCCATTCTTGTTAGCTAGTGGATACAATTATTTTGATACCTCACAACAACAGCAATTTCCAAATGGAACAGGAAGACTGCCATCACTACAACAAACACCAAGACAATACAACAACAATCAATTGCAAGGACATTCTCAAACTGGAAGTGGAGCCAGCGCTGCAGCTGGCGTGTTTGGCCACCATCAACAATCGAGCTCAAGTGGAACCAGTGGCGGTGGCGGTGACCACTCGCTAGGGTCACATGGAGACGATTATGCCTTTTTCGATATTCAAAATGGAGGTGATGGAAGCCTACATCATACAAACAGTCTACCACACTCAAACGGGCCACACACGCAGCAGCCCCCACTACAACAACAACAACAACAACAACAAGCATCACATCAATTCCAATTCCTCAATGCCAATTCACCCGAGCCAGGGTTTGGACGGAGGAAATTGAGTAATGGTTCGCTACCAGACATGATAGCAAGAGAGCCAGGTTCGTTGAAAGTGGTCAATAATTAAGATGTCACTCAATGGAGGAACTGAGAGTGGTGTTTTATTTTATTCTTTATTATTTTTCATTTGCACATAATTATTCATATTCACACACAAGTTCTATGATCTTGAGGTTTCTGTCCTTTTCAAGGGATTCTACAAACGCACTCTTTTGACATTACTCTTCTGAGTGATACGTTTCACGGTTTTTTTTTTTATTATCATTGTTTTACGGTTTTTTACTATCGATATCTAGATCTAAATTGCAGAATATATATTAGATGATGACCTCAAGTTTCTAGCGTGTGTTAGCTTTAGATGCTTAACGAAGTATTCGTGAACTTGGAATTTGTAGGACCTAAGAGAATTCACTCGAACGCGCCAACGTCTTACTACGCGCTGTCGGATTCGGCTTCAGTTGCCTGTATTCCTGGCGTCCTATAAAAAAAAAATTCGGCACGTGACGTTACATTGATAAAATTGTGCACTAGGTATCCACTAGATCAATGACTTTTATTAAGCATAGCCACAACTGGCGTGTCAGTGGAGGAACTGAACGGTAAAAGAAAACAGAGAGAGACACCTTCGAAAAGAATTCTAGAAACGTTTGGGACCTCAATCTATGCGAGCTCAATGAAGATACAGCTCAGCCCAGAAAAGGTTCAACAATCTTGTTTTGTTTATTGTTTTCGATTTCGCGTCTTATTGTCTTTTACTATTGCATCCACAAAATAAACAACACAAAGTAATTTTTCACATTTTGATTTTGTGGTGGGCAGACAACATCAACAGCAAAAGAACACTCTAGTGATCGACAAACAGGTCTAGAACGGAGTTCAGGAAGTAGAGGTCATTAGGATTTACGCGCTATACGTGAAACGTCACTGTCCGTCACGCAATTTTTTGTTAGTAGAACGCAACACGTGCTAAATTCAATCCGTCAATCGTGTTTGTGGGCGATTCAATGTGGACGATCATGGCCCTTGTATGCTTCTTTGTTTCGTTTTGGTCTAGAAGCGATCAAAGCATGTGTGGAAACTTGTGTTCAGTCGCTTTGACGTGTCGGTTGTTCGAATTGCTTGAGATCAAAGCCGAGGTTTTCAGAGAGAGAGAGAGTGTGTGCACGTAAAGTTGTCAATTTTGCATTTTTTTTCAATATGAATCACACCACAGTTGAAAGAACTGCGTGCTTTGACCGTTATACTAAATGATGCTGGCTACCGCAACTTACAACCTGTCTTCTCTATGAGTTTACATATTTCTTTCTTTTTAATTTTTTTGCATCTTTTCATCCAAGTTACTCGTAACATTCGCTGTTTGAGAAAATTTTGGTTTAGCAGAAGATATCACCAAGCCAATAATAAACAAGATGATACTAATACAGCTTCCCCTTCACTGGCAAAACACTTTCCTTACCAAAAACGACTATTCCGGGGGTACAAGGA
>NW_026261464.1:0-25367 GCF_024610275.1 Lodderomyces theae
ACCACCAGCTTCCCAACCTGTTTCGTAATCATTTTGACAGGCAGTTTCACAGGCAAGTTCAACGTTTTCTTCACTTGCAGCATCACAGGCAGCTTCACTACAGCAGCCACACAGGCACAGAGACGTAGAGGCGCAGAGACGCAGAGGTACAGAGGCATACAGCCACATAGAGAGACTTTTCTGATCTATTTATTTGCAATAGAGTCATTGGAGAAAGGAAGAGCAGTGAAGAGCAACTATTATTGCCTTCTTCACACACTTTTAATGAAGCGTTTGTACATGTAAGTTTGTAACGCAAACAACTTCATTGACATTGTGTGTTTTTCGTCCGTTATAAGACAAGATGGGTGGACATAATTTCTTATTTCCAGGAAAATGCAGCTGTTCAAAGACACGGGAACTATCAATAAGTGATAAGATGGAAATGGCATGATCTCTATATAGTGTTGCTTTCGAGAATACCCCTCATTACTTGCCGCATCTACACGTTCTACAAGTTGGAAATTATCAGTATGGTCTGATACCATCCCTGTGTGTGCTCATTCTTATTGTTTGAAGAGGTAAGTAGAGTATTGTTGTAGTTGCTTTTATTGTAGATTAAATGTACATTGCTTACGTTATGTTATTGAGCCTCAAACGCTAAAAGAATGTACGCACTCAAAGCGTTAATTCTTGAATTTAAACTCTCGGATTTAATGAATAAAACACTGTCAATCTGAAGAAAGAAAAGAAAAGGAAAGAAATTAGAATTTCTGTTTTTTAATTTTTTTTTTTTTAGTTTTTTTTTTTCTTTCGGTTTCGGTGTTAACACCATTTCGGATGCGAATTGCTAAAAGAAAGACAAAAAAAAAATAAATAAGAAATCAATATAAAAAAAGAAAATAATTAAATACCGTCAGGCCCTTTAATTTGCGACATGGATTTAACGCGGGTATAATATGTATATATACATATACATAAATATATATATTGTACATACCTACCTCAATCCCGCTATCATCGACTTCTGGAGACGACAAGAAAGAACAGAGTCTTCAAAGAGGTACGTAAACTCTTGAGCTAGAGCATTCATCAGCTTTCCAAGTTTAAGACTGTTCTGATGAGCTTGGAGTATTGACGGAAAAACGGTCCATATTTTAGTAAGTTCAAACTAATCGATGACTAAAACTTTTGCTAAAAAGTGGCTACTCTGCTCTCAGCCGGTCCGAAGCAAATCAAATCGAATAACCGACGGAGAAAAACAATTTTCTTCTTCTTCTACTTCTTCGTCTTCTTCTTCTTCTTTGTCTTCTTTGTCTTCTTGGTCTTCCCTATTGCGCATTTGTGTTTTCTGCGACATCGGGTTTGTATGTCTTATTACAAACTGTGGTTTCCTTTGTATGTGTAAAAGTAGATGATTTGCATGTATTCGCGCAAAGTGCATATCTGTATGTATGAGTGATTTTTTACGCTTATTCCGGAAAGCTCGATGGAGGAGAGAGAGAAAGAAGGAAAGAAAGAAGAGGTACTTAGAGGGGACTGCGTGCTCTCGTATTCAATAGCAGTTATGGGAGATGCATACATACATACATACATATGTATATATATATATATATATAATGATTGTTAAAGCGGGAATCTTGTACTGTATACTACTCGTTTACTCCCTCTCAGATTTTTCTTTCTCATGAATTCTCCAATGTTCTGTTTTGCTCTTCTCTGATCCACTATTACTTGATGCTGCTATCTTTAGAAGTGCTTCATTTGATTGATTTGACGAGCAATAGTATAGGAGTTGCGCAATTTGCGAGTACCATACTTTTGTAAGGTAGAATTGCGTAGAAGAAATATTTTTGATAGTAATAAATTGATGATATCTTTGCATGGCTCTAGAATCGCGGATAGAGCAACACCGAACTCTCTGTGTACTCCTATTTTATTGTTAACCGTTACACAAACAGAGTAACCATATATATATATATATAATTTTTTTTTTATTAATTTTTTTTTTTATCGCCGATAATTCTTTTGTTTTTTTTTTCTCTTTCTCTTTCTTTTTGAACAATTAGTCAGACTGTGCAACAAAGAGTAAGTTAAGCAGAATACGTAATTAGTGACATCAGTAATCAAACAATATGTATATATATATAATCAACACTAAATCCCACTTCTCTTCTTCTCTTCATATATCAAACAGCAACAGCAACAGCAGTTACTCCCAAACCATATTTATCTCAGATATATATATATATATATATATAAAATCAAAGGTACCACCACAATTTGGAGTTTGGTATACAGAATCTCACTTTTTACCCACGCAACAACACAACAATCTTACTCAACTAGGAGCAGCACCCCACCTTGAGCCAAGTCAGTGTGTTTTACAAGCTATCCCCCCCCTCCACTGCAACTCAATTTTACCCTCTTCCACTGTTCACACAACGACTTCTTCCTATTCCAAACAACTTTGGTATATTTGGCTGCGCGACGCAACCGCAAAAAATCACCACCGAGCGAACGTACAATAATAATAATATACATATTCCAAATCATTACGCGAATATCACCATATCCCTCGTATCACAATGACTGCTTACACTACTACTACTACTACTACTACTACTACTACCACCAGGCCACCACCACATATGTCATTTGCCCAGACTTATATCCTTGCCAGCAAAGTGAGACTGAAGTTGACCAAGGAAGCAGCATCACCAAAATCGTCCTTGCGTAACTTGGTTGTCCAGGCAAATATGTTGGACAATTTGATGGATTACATTACTGAGGAAACTGAACGCAGAAACCATTATAATCAACAAGAGCAAGAACATGGTGTTGATAGACACGTTCAATTTGATATTCCTTCTGAAGTTGCACACAAGTCTGGCAATGATGCGGATAGTGAAGTAGGTACTACTACCAGTTCCCTTTACAAGACTTCTGTCACTGAGTATGAGCTTGATTCAGATTCAGATTCAGATTCAGATTCAGACTCTGACTATGAAGAGGATGAGGAAGAAGAGGAGTTGTATGATGACTATGATGTACAAGAAGAAGAAGAAGAACAGCAGAAGGATGGTAATGTCAGTAACGAGATCAACCAGTTGAATGGTGCCATTTATGAACATGCAGCCATGACTCCCCACATCACAACTCAAGAAGTCAATGACTCTGACTCTGACTCTGACTCGGATTCAGAACAAGATGAAGATATTGAAAATGACACAATGGTTTATTCGTCATCATCGTCGTCGTCTTCTTCCTCAGGATCATCAGATTATGACTCTGATGACTACTACATCTATTCCGATTCCGAGGAAGTTGAAGAGGATGTGGCTGTTGAAGCCAAGATCCCCAGAACTGCATCCATCATGACCACCACAACCACAACCACAACCACAACCACAACCTCAATTGCACACTCTGACACACCAGCTTTGCCAACCAGACCCAGTTATAAGTCATTACCATTTATGAATTTATCATCTGCTACTCCCACAATTTTTGAAGAAGAGGAAGAGGAGGAAGAGGAGGAGGTTGCTACGGATGTGGAAGATTCTGATGATGAAGGAACGATTATTTGCGATTCAGCTCAACCGGAGGACAAACAGATTGATCCAGTCCATCACGACATGCCAGAATTGTGCAATACAACATCGTTGACAGATGATGAGGATGAAGAGTATTTGTACACGCATGCCGAGTTGCATCATGGTCGCCACCACCACCAAGAACACAGCCAAAATCACAAGCACAATTGCAAACCCAGTTACCACCTTCACGACGATAATTTACATCATAAGCTTCCTAGTGCAACAAAGATTACTACCACCACTGCTTTACCTAATGGTAAACCCACTTGTACTCCCATAAGTTTATTCAGGCATGAGAATTTATCATTGGAGCAAATATACTAAAGCACTCACCACCACAATCACTACACTCACTACTCAAAGAAGCTGTCTTTTTGTTTTTTGGGGGCTTTTTTACACATTTACTGATAGAATCTGATAGAGAGTGTTGATTATAAGTTGAACAAAGACAACGATGAAACGTCATAACGATGAACAATGCTTGTTTCTTTTTGTGTTTTGGGGGTATGACTTCATCAAATGGGTCTCAGATGAGATTTTATATTTTTATGTTTACGATTCAATGGTTACGATTACGAATATCATAATGTTGTTGATGATGATGATGATGATGATGATGATGACGATTTGTGATGTCACACGAAATTGTTTATTACTGCTATTGACGCTATCCTACTTGCCACGGTTTACTGCTTGGTTGGTCTCAACTTTTTTATTTTTTATGTCTTGATGTGATTCCCCTTTCAATTCTTCAGTATATATATATATTCTACTATGTTGTTTGCTTTATTTATAGATTTTACTTTTTAACACCAATATATCACGTACAACTTTAGTACAATTAAACAGTAGTTTCCAAATATCTTTGTGTCATTCAATCACAGTGTTTTACGTCAATGCAAAAAAAATTGAGTAATATCAATGATGTAAGGAGTATTGCTATAAAACAATGTGGAGTTGACAATGCATTGGCTATGCTATGACGTGTTTGCGCACTGCTTCTTACGTGTAGATGTATATTATTTTTTTGTTTATATTTTACATTTAGTGTGATTTATTGTTATTATTTTTTCTGATATGCAACACCTTATTTTTGAATTAGATTATCTCAACTCCGAAGTCCGTAGTATTCTATAGTTTGTACCTGAACTGCGCCCCCCCCCCTACCCAAGTCAGTGATTTGACAGGTGGAAGCAGAGGTAGAGATTATAGGAATCAAAACCAACTTCCATTGGCAAACAGATGATGTATTTGCACCACTTACTTTGTGATCCCAAGTTGCATCACTTGACGCACGTGATTTTGCAACTCCAATAACAAATCCGCTCGCATTTTATTTTTCACATTTCGCCATCTTAAATCCGTCAAACCCGTAAAATCCGTGTTATTCTTTAAGAAGTCTTTGCAACCCTACAGAATCACACATGTGTGACATGCAAAGGCTCCTCAACGGGATCGCCTCCATCCCCAGACACTCAGCTGAGAACATTGAGTACACTATACATGACTAATTAACTGCATGCGGTATTACCCCTTTCTGTCCTCTTTTTCCTTTGGGGGGATAATTCAGGGTGGGATTACGCCGATCGGTCATAAAAGTATCTTACCCCACATAAAGAAAGAATAGTAAGACCTCCTCCTTTTTCAGCTTTTGAATAAAAATAAAAAAATGGATACGAGTGTGTAACAGATTGAATGATTTTCTTAAATGACTCAAAAGAAAGATATTTCTTGGCAACGGTCCGAATAAAATGGGGACTTTTGGAGTTACGTGTAAGAAAAAAAAAAAAATAGAGAAACAATGAAGATTTTAACGCCGAGATATGAGGAGTTTACATGATTTTTTTTGCACAGAGGATATCAGGTCATACATTTAACCCCCAAAATTGGGTTAAGCGATCAAGGAGATGCTTTTTCTCTATTTTCCTTTTTTTTTTTCTTGAATACTAAATGCGTTGTCCTCAGGTTCCGTAACCGACAAAACTGTATTGCACTTCATTTGCAGTCGGTGGTGGTGCGAGATGTGATTACATTTTTTGAGCTACTCCTTCTTTTGATTATGGAAAACAAATGTCACTTTGTAGATTGTGACAGTTCATTATGCTCATTACCTTTGTTACCTTTAGTAAAATCTATAAACTTGTACGTTCCAAATGAACAACCGATATGTGGGTAGTAATGCTGGTAGTAAAGCACTCTCAGTGGAAACTAAGGTCTAGAGTTAGCAGATTGACCAAATAATGAAGCCCTCATTGTCATAAAGTTGTCTCAATTCGTGCAAATTCACAATGATTCACCCCCTTCTGCTTGTTCTTCCCTAAACAGATAAACCCTTGACTCCTTCTGCCAATTCGTCCCCTTCAACGCCACCATTACCCTCGTCTTCATCTTCAGTGCCAGCCAATCCACGCTCAAAAATTTGTTTCCCAGTCAATCTTCCCCCGTGCATTTGTTGCATCTTCAATCTATCTTTTTCTTCAAACTTCATCTCTTGTCTAAACTTCAATCTCCATTCGTTATACGATTCACGAGTGACTTTGGTGCCTTGGAACTTTTGTTGTTCAATTCTTTCCAATTCATTGCGTCTACGTTCAAACTCCTTGTTCTTGATGGCCAATTTTTCATTAAACAATGATTCAGCTTCGTCTTTGAGGACAGTGACCAACGTGAACACTGATGGCATACCGATTCCAATCTCGGCTTCCTCGTTTAGTTTTGATAATAGCTTGGATAAATCGCTTCTTTCGTATTCTATAGTCTCTGCCATATTCAACGCAAGTCTAGTTTGTTTCGCCTCTTCATCTTCATCTTCATCATCGTCATCATCATAGTCGTTGCTGCCTCCTTCATTGTCGTATTCGCCATCTTCTTCATCTTCAGCGACTTCGATATGTAGCTCGGGTATCACTTCGGGATACGTGGCTGGATATTTGACCACCAAGTTTAGCGCATGTTTGCGTTCGCTTTCTGTATCTAAATTGACTCGTATTTGAAATTGGGTCTGTGAGTCATTCAAAAACGTAAGTTCATCGGGATATATTGACTGTAATATTTCAATCTCCTGGGTTTGTTCTTCTTTGAAGTCCATAGTGCACACGAAGTCGAAATAGACGTGAAAGAGCTTTACCAAAGCGATGCTTAGCATTGAAGACCAATTTTTTTTTTTCTCTCGAAGCAAGAGTCAAAGCTACCAAGTGAATTTTGGAACAGGATTCTCAATAAAGCGCATCATGTATAGATTCCTACCACGAGCGACATGAACACGCCCTTTCAAAGCATTCAAACCAGTGAATATAATTGCTGTCAAAAAATCGCAGTGCCCTATCACTCGTAGAAACCAACAATACATGCACACTCACCTTGTTGGTCACAGATCTTCAAATGGACATGCCATCACACCACCTGCAATTGGTTGACCACTAAAGAACTAGGGGGCTCAGGATACAGTCCGTGACGGGTAACTGCTTGATTCTTCATGGGACAGACTCCTCTGATAGGAATTAAAAAGACGCGTCAAAAATCCCTTAGAAAACAAAAGCTGGCAACAACGGTCGTGCGACTCTCACGATAAGCCCTACACAATCCACCCGCTTACAGCCACACACTCGAAAGTTCACAACAAACCTATCTACAAAACTAGGCCCTTATCCTCGCTTCTCAATCTTCTCTTTCTAAGCATCTGTAGTACACCCTTCCTCTCATCTCCTACAGGCTTTTTTTTCTGGGTTTGTGAGTGAGTTTGAATGAGTGTGAGTAAGTGAGTGTGTTAATGTGTGTTAATGTGTGACGCAATCTATTAGATCACCAACACTCTTAGACATAGAGAGGAAAAAAAAAAATTGTTTGGTGTTTCAGTTTATGATTTCAGAGAAAAAAAAGAAAAAAAGGTTTCGAATATCATCAACGTACCAAGGAGGTAAACAACATAAGACGCAATTTTCGAGCTTTTACTATAGCTGAATAACAACTCCACCCCATCCATATTTTGCTGTTCAAGGATAGAGAGAGAGAGAGGAGCTTTGATTGTGTGAGTTTCGCCTGTCTGAACTTTTTTTGAATTTATTTTTTTATTATTTTTCGATTTACTATTTTTAGACTAGTCATCAACAAGGAGATAATTAGGACGAATTGCGAAAGGTCTTTGAGAGAAGCATTTCTTTTATTCACGGACCAACCCTACAGCATCAAGAAATCAACTGTACAATATCAAATAAAGACGTGGCATTAAACCAATGGGTCCTCGATTTCCACCAAATACCAAGATAAAAGATTTTGGGTATCCTGAATCACATCCACTACATTATGTAGTCTCCCTAAATCATTCGCGGAGTCTGCAACTACTTATTGAAGATGATGACGAATCTGATGAAGAAGTTCAAAGGTTTTCCGATAATACATCCACGATATCCTCCTCGGACGGCTCGTACCATCGATCGCGACATCATGAAAGCCTAAGACATGATAAGCATGAAGGATACGAATACGAATACGAATACGAATACGACAACGAGGGCCATGACACATATGATGACTATGCAGACTTGGAGGATGACTACGACGATGACGACTATTACGAGAAGGACGAAATAAACTGCGAAGCTCGTGCTATTTTTGATTTCCAGCCAGAGAATGACAATGAAATCGGTTTACTGGAAGGGCAAGTGATATGGATCAGCTATAGGCATGGACAGGGGTGGCTAGTTGCTGAAGATCCTGAAACGGGAGAAAATGGGCTTGTGCCGGAAGAATATGTCGAATTGATTGGACTACTACGTAGAGGGGACCCAGACACGGATGCGGACGCGGAGGACGAGGCGCAGAGGAGAGAAGTTGAAGAAGACGTGGCGAAGCCGTTCTTGCCTGAAATATTAAGAAACGATGAGCCTACTGGAGATGTTCAGAAGTCAGATGATGATTGGGTCGACACCGATTACGAGTCTTCCAAACTGAATATAGATACAATCGAGGACTTGAATGACAAAGAGCTTTTTGTGGATGCATTGGATAAATCTATTGATAAAATGAAGATATGACATGTCGGCAAGGTATAGAAGCAAGGATAATGCGGGTTAAAGATGTATAGTGTAAGTAGTATTATGACCATACTTTGATTTAGTGTCGCGTGTGTGACAAAAATGATGAGCATCATCACAATCTCACAGCTTTTCCACTGAAAAGAAAATAAAAAGTTCATCATTCTAACTCCAAAGTCACAATTGAATCAAATGTGCATATGACAACTACCCATCCTTTGCTCCCGACTCACAGTGAAAACGGTATCACCAACTCGTCAACAACAAGGAGCACACAGAAGAGTGGAAACGAAAATGTGCAGTCCAAACAATCGATTCAGACAACATCAGATCGATCACAACGAGATATCGGTGACCAAGCAGGTACAGGAGGTTCACAGGAACGGAGAATACAACTGAACGGTAAACATCGTGTTGGTTCCTCGGATGAGACTCATGATGGTGCTTGTTCTCAACCAAAGAATAAACTACCCGAGTTAGCAAATTGTTTTGAGGTATGCGGGACGGAAGAAGTACAATCGCAGCAAAAGCAACAAACAAGTCACAGATCAAGTATCAATGAAGCCAACCTGGCAGATAAGAGCATAGTATCCGGCAGCTACTTAGACGCATTTCTTGACTCTAATAAAGCATCGCGGCGGCCCGCTACGAGGAATAGAGCTTCCACTCGACCTGACACACAATCAACGACCAGAAATCCCCCATTAACAGGCAGTGCCTTTGATGAAACACTTGGTTCTGATGACGCATTGGGGAATTTGGCTATTGCTCAGTCCGTCCCTCCTTCGACAACCCCGCAACTTCAAACCACAACCACAACCACAACCAATACCAATACCAATACCAATACCAATACCAAAAGACGTCGCTTGTCAAAAACAGAATTGAAAGAAATGGAACTTACGGAGAATAAGAAGCGTAAAAGGAAGATGCGTTTACGACCTGAGAAAGAAAAGGAAGTGCAGCACAGTGAACACAAGAGATTAAAGAATAGGCAAATCGAACCCAACAAGAGAGCTCAAACACAAGCAAGACTCGAAGCCAAGCGACAAGAAAAGCTACAGGAAGAGTTGGAAGATAAATTGAAGAAGCGGATAGTGAAACTTGAGAGGTATTTAGAAAATGGTCGGCTTTTAAATCGACTTGATCGTGATGCTGTTAATAAGGAGTTGGCGGACTGGAAGTCAGAATTAAACAAGTTACCACAAGAACGCATCTCTTTAGAAAAGTTTAAAGAAAGACTGCGAAGAAAGCTCAGGTGTAACAGCAAGGATGAACCAAATTCTGAACACCAATCGGCAACCGGCGAAATGGTGGTCTTAGAAGAAGACGATGACAATGGTGCGCAACTGCAGAACATTTTAATGCGGGAAAAGAAACATAAAAGGGTAGCTGAACGGGAAGAGCAACGTCAACTCAAAATGGCCAGGAAGGAAGCGAAGTTTGTTGAAAAGGTTCAAAAGAGGCTCAGCAAAAATTACGCAAAAGAGGTTACAGACCGACAGAGAAGGATTGCAGTGCTTGAAAGAGTATTTTCAAATTCGAGAACCAAATACCGACTGGACATGCCTCAACTATGGGAAGAATTATACACTTTGAAGCAAGAGGAGCAAGAAAGACTCATTGAGGAATACGAAAGCGGGGGACTTGGGGATGCCACGCAACTACTGCTTTTGCCAGTATTTAGCCCAGTGCATCAAGAAATTGTCAATAGAGACATTAAAGTTATGAAAAGGGAGATTCAGAGCATTGAACCTAAGGTGCGCAATCCAAGAGGTTGCCATGATTTAACTGCTTTGAACGAAAGACTCGGCAAATTAAAGGCAGAGTGTGAGAAACTCTTGGGAACCAATTATGGTTGTTGGTTTGAAAATGTTGGGGAAACTAGTGGAATCGATTCCAAAGATAACACAGTGTGTGAAGACCACCTAGTGCTAACAAAGGATCAACCATTCCGACTTCCAAATGAAAACTACATCAAATTTTATAATCGAGTTGTTGGTGAAACCTTGGACCCAACGAAGTCCATACCAGAATTACCATTATCGGCACTGAAAGTCTCTTACGACGGAACATACCCTAATGATGCTAAGTACCCTGGTCAGTTTTGGACGGGAGAGCAGAAGGAATTGTTCTTCACTTTACTTGCGAGGTACTCGATACATCAATTGGATATGATCAGCCTACACATGGGCAAGTCTGAGTTGGAAATTATGACCTATTACAATTTGTTGAAACGGGAGTTGAGCAAGTTAAAAAACGGAGCTCGTCGTAGCGGTAAGCCTGGTTTGAAGAAGTGGGATTACCGGCTAGTGCAGTATGAAGAGATCCCTGCTGCCTATGAGATGCTGAAGTATTTCACCAAACTTGAAGACGAACAAAGCTTGTTGATTGATGCTGATGAAAAGGTTCAGCTAGGCTCAGCTCATGTCGACACGGATGCTTGTCGGTTACTTAATAGAAATCACATGCGGACAATGTTTGGCAGGACGTGCGCTGATGATACTTGCCATATTATGGAAGATCTAGTGAAACAAGTGACAACTAATATATTGGTAAACATAATCAACGCGAAGACAACAAAGAGTAACAACAATGACTTGGAGGATGAATCTAAGAGGTGTTGCATTACGATCCTTCCTAAAAATGTCAAGTCGGCCTTAACTCGCTTGGGGTACCCAAATTTAAACGCAATATTCAACTGCAACAACCCATATGTGAAGAAAGTTTACACAGAGAAGTACGGACAGCACCGTTGGTTCAATAACCTCAGAGACATTGTTTCTGTTCCAGCGTTTGCCAATTTGGTTCCTGCGCCTCAAAAGCCCACAATTCGTACGATCCATAACTTGAACCAGTATGATCGTGACCTAACGACTGATGAGGACACAATAGATGAAGAATTTGAGTCCAATTTGTTTGAGTTGGAAACCAAGACCATTGATGAGCATGATTTATTGGAACTGAGAATGTATGAGCATGCATTGTTGATGATGTTACTTGATCACGAGACTGATGTTTCAGCTGGTGACCTCAAAAGGTTGAAGCGATGGGAAAGGGAATGTAGCCAAGAGGAGAAAGAAATGGCTGGAGGAGTCATGGGCAGTGTTGTCGATGTGGATGCCAGTGACGAGAGAAGTGATGACCAAATTGGCGATCATGCTGATCTGGCCGATGCGTTGAAGATGTACTCACGGGACTTTGCTCGGTATAAGGGTGTAGAAGAGGAGACAAGAGCAGCGAGAACCGCTAACGAGACCGATTTTGAGAAGGAGCAACTGCCGGTACTAAGTGATGGTACATTGGAAAATTTCGACGATGATAAGGCTAGTATAGAGGGAGTCTTTGATGGGTTTTTCGTGAGGCATTTCTCGTAGAGAGTAACTTTTGCGAATCGGCCATCCAGAGCAATACGGAAGCCTAGACTGATGAGCGTCGTGACGAGGGCTAGACTTTCAATTCACTGAAGCTTCCGCTGGTGCAGCGAGCTACAAACACGAATACAATTATAGCATGTTCCCAATTGAGAGACAGATGCAAGCGGATTTTACACCCTCTTGTGGTGTTGCTTGCCACATAGTTGCAATTGAAGCTACTGCTACATCGATATTTGGTACTGTGGGACTTTGGCCCGTTGACTTAATTCGTCAATGAATCTCTGGCTCCCGCTGTGTTACGTTCATAAAAATCATATTCAACTGTCGTAAGGACAGAACTGGTGATGCAGTAATGTCAGTTGGGACTGGTTCTGGAGAAGGGGTAGCAACAGATTCAGGATCAGAAAGTATAGCAAAAGACATATTGTATATATATACATAGCATATAGACACCTTAAGAATAATATATATTCCTTGAAGATCAGAAAAAATCAGAAAAGATTATGAACTTGAGAACAAATTAAAATTGGGAAATTCAATTCCTAATTTATAGTGTTGATGAGACTGCGCACAAAAGATGAAACCCGTGTGGCCCTGCTGGTAACAGAACTCTTCTCTGAAGTTCACCAGTGCAAGGATTATATGAAACTAATTGCAAACCTAATTTAGGTTGCGAATAACATTTTCTTGACGAGGTCGTGTGTTACAAGAAACTTTAAAGGATTCCTTGAATTACCATAAACAGTATGTGCGGATTTATCCGAGAAATTGAACATTGATAACCAGCAAAATCCATTCAGACTACATAAGTGCCTCATTCTTTCACCACCCCCAACTCAAAGCGTATTTTTTTTTTTTGCAATGACACTTGCACAAGGCTCTCCATTTCCAGAAGGCGTGAAATTCGCATACATACCAATAAACACTGACGACACCAGACTCATTGACCCCCTTGTTTGTCAACAACCACTACCACTAAAGCTCGATGAAGTAATTGGCTACTTATCCACCACACCACAACACAAGATTCTCATCGTGTCAGTGCCTGGGGCATGGACACCCACGTGCGGAGAAGTCCACGTACCTCCATACTTGCAAAACCTTGCATCATTGGGGGCCAAAGGGATCGGATGTGTTATTGTCCTTGCTTCAAACGATCCATTCGTGGTTAATAGCTGGGGAAAAGTGTTGGTTAAACAGTTTTACAATGTTGAAGATAATGCCAAAGGTGTGATGCCGAAAGTCATATTTGCTAATGATGTTGGCGGTTTTAGTCGTGAGAATGGCTTGGCTATGGATGCGGGTGGGTTTTGGAGGAACAAGAGGTATGCTGTTGTTGTGGATGCTAAGACGAGGAATGTCGAGTACCTTGGTGTTGAAACTGAGAGAAAGGTGGACAAGTCTGGGTATGAGACTGTTTTGGCGAAATTGTGAGTAGGAGAGTGTAGAAGAAACAATGCATACAGAAGATTTGCATACTTGTGGATACACTCTGGAGGCAGATGCGATTTCGCAGTAGCTTGACAAAGGCTGATTTTGTTGAAGGATGGTAATTCAAGGAATCTAATACAAAGTTGTTGTGGTGTTCGTGTGGTAGAAAAGTCACGTGCGTGTTCAAGTTTCTCTTAGGAATGTGGGGATGTGTTGCTGCAACAACTCTGTTGATAAGGCTACATCGGTTTCATCCTACTGTGCAAGGTTTATTTAAGAAAAATATAAATAGGGATTCTATTTCTCCACTTAATTCTTCAAATTATATTGGAATAACTAATAAAAGATTAGTTTTTCATTATGTCTTCAACCAACTCTCTATCTCAACAGACTGCTGCTTCAGAGGTGACACCCTCGAGTCCTTACGACAATCAGCTGCTTGAATAAGCATCTCCACCGTCAAAGAGAGACCAACCCAAAAGGCTTCAACAACGTTGTACAAGAGTGTGTTTCCCACGTTTCTTCCATAATTAGTCTTTGTAGTGTATATAGTTATTTAAACAAAATGTCTGTCTGGTCAAACGAGCTTGCGTAGGGTTCTTCTCATAATTACGTAATTGTCGGTGTGAGTAAAATGTACTGCATACAATTATTGTAGAGAAAAAGAATTGTGTTGACCAAATTCTGTTGGACACACATACACGCACACGTAGAGACAGGCAGACAGACAGACAGACAATTAATCTTCAATGTCGACTCCTGTAATTGACCACGTCTTTTGAACCCTTTTCCTACTTTTTCTCCCCCCCCCCAAACCAACTTTGTTCAAAAGCTTAGAAGCCAATGCATTTGATGAGTATGACGGGTCTGTCATGTGATCTCCTACAATTCGAACAGAACGAAGCAAAACCCTTCAAATTGTGGATGTCGAGTGTGGGAAAGTTTTGTGTCTGAAAAAAAATTTTGTCCGACATATAACCTCACACTCTCCCCTTCTCTTCACACAAATTCCATCTCACTCTCAATTCCTTTGCTGTAAAGCGCCGAAATTCGTTTGGATACGCCATCATATTTCCCATCAATTGGGTTTTTCTGTTCTTTTCGTTTTCCCACCGACAAACTCAATTCACTCAATTGCAATTGATTCAGAAATAAACAGAAAGCAAATTATCACAATGACCAACGTATTCTTTGATGTTTCCGCCGACGGCCAACCATTGGGCAAAATCACCTTTAAATTATACGACGATGTTGTTCCCAAGACCGCTGAAAACTTTAGAGCATTAGCCACTGGCGAAAAGGGCTACGGCTACAAAGGATCCATTTTCCACAGAGTCATTCCTCAATTTATGTTGCAAGGTGGTGATTTCACCAACTTCAACGGAACTGGAGGTAAGTCTATCTATGGAACCAAGTTTGCTGATGAGAACTTTGCCAAGAAGCACGACAGACCAGGTTTGTTGTCGATGGCCAATGCTGGCCCAAACACTAACGGATCGCAGTTTTTCGTTACTACTGTGCCTACTCCTTGGTTGGATGGTAAGCACGTTGTGTTTGGTGAGGTTACTGATGGGTTCGATGTTGTTAAGAAGATTGAGTCTTTTGGATCTGGAAGTGGTGCCACTTCTAAAAAGATCACCATTGACAACTCTGGTCAATTGTAAGTGACGCAATAAAGAAAGAAGAGAACCGATGCAGAACGTTGGTTTCACGGCTTTTGGTTGGTGTGTAGTTTGACTAAATTAAAAGAACGGATTTTTGCGTGTTGATATTGGCCCTACTTGTAGACTCTGCTCGATTTTGTGGTGGGATGTGGTGTGCATTTGTTGCCATTATATCCTTTTGCTAGGACCGCTGGGTATTTGCAAACAATAATATTTGACACACTCTCTTTTGTTTGCTTGGAATAAACATACTATACAAACCTGTCATCCAACATTTCTCTATGCCTGCTACTTTGCAAAATGAGGCGTTTCAACTCGGTTCGCAACCTCATAAGCACACCAAGAAAACTGCACGTAGATTCATAGGTGATATTCCATAAAGAAGTAAAGGTGTATTGAGAGAGAATTAGTACAGACACATAAATACTAAATCCACTATCATAACCATGTAGCATACTGACATCATTAGTCTGCTTCCACAATCTGTGCGTTGTAATGGCAGTGATGTAGGTACACTCTTGTTTCTTATTGGTGGACCCTTTTCCAAATCCACCTTTGAATCCTGTTCTTCTTCTTCTTCTTCTTCTTCCTCTTTCTCTTCGTAAACGCTAATCAACTCATAAATGACATACTGGTAAATAAGGTATAATTTTTGCGAATAAACTGCAAGTAAATAGAACCAACTGAGGGTATCATCTGAAGTGAAGTAACCAAAAACAGTTGAAACAGAAACAGAGGTAGCAGTAGTAGCAGCAGTAGTAGCGGTTGCAGTATTAGCATTTGAAGACGCAATAAATGGCACGTTAATAAAAAGAAACGAATTGGTGATGAAAAAAGGCAAAATGTTATTATTGCACTCTTTTAAAAGTTTGTAAACTGACTTGTTTTTGGATGATGAGGTACTTGAAGAAATGAATAAAATGACAAACGGTAAAACCAACTGAAGTGAAGCAAGAACTTGCAACAAACGGGGAAACTGATTGAAGTAAAAGTACATAAAACAAGTAGCAGCTGCCAATTGCATTATGAAAATGGACAATTCTTGGAAGATTGACAGTCCTGTAGTGGCTTGTTGCTGACGCAGTTTGTTTCTGTTTCTGTTGCTGATGCTGATGCTGTTGTTATAGTTCATCATGACAAAACGGTAGATAAATACAAGATTGACGAAATTAGAAAGGAAATCACAGAAATAGTCATCAAAAACAGCAGTCATAGCCGCTGCTGTTGCTGCTGTTGTTTCGTCACGGGTGTATGAAACTGGCTCACCGTTTATAGAACCATTTACAGGGTACTCTTCCCTCTCCCAGTCCACCAGCGCTAATGCAGAAGAAGAAGTAGTGGATGATGATTGGGCTATTATAGGGGACATCAACAATGTGGAGCGTAGTAGATGTACTGCAACAAATGTGATGATGATTGCAGAAGATACTATGGGGTTGTGTAAGCCATTGCACAAGTACTTGTTTAGTATATTGATGAACTTGCGATGAAGGGGAGTAACATTAATAGTAGTAGTGGTAGTGACTGCCATTATGGTCAAATTGACTAAAGTGTTGACTAAAAAGTGGACGCAAGTGGTAAACCGAAGAAAAGATGGCTTTATAAGTAAGTTGTTGCTGTTGATATTTTACAAGATTCTTTTCTAGTAGGGGGTTTATATATGATATATATATATATATATACATATCGTGTGTACAGTTATATATATCAACCATTCAATGTAAATCCCTGTTATACTTAATAATATTACACAAGAAGAAGAATAGCGAGGAAAAAGAGGGCAACGTGGGCTTTTCTCTCTTTGGTCTCTTGTTCTGATACTTTTTACACAAAGTGCACGTGCGCCTGCACAAACTAAAACATACATGTCATACTATTATTATTATAACAGTAGTGATACTCCTCAACTAATAACTAATAATATTCTTAGACTCATAACCAATTTCAATACAAGATGTTTTACGAATACCAAAAACACGTTCTTGTAAAACTAGGTGTAAGTCGCTACTACTCTTGATCTTTAGTGTATGGAACAGTCCATGTATAAGTATATTATAGTTGTGTACGCATGTATACTTAGTAACTTCATACATGTACATACCTACAGTCTATATAGTTGAGAACCCTGAAGTTGTTGATGTTGTTGATGAAACTAAAAAATCTTTGTAAAACAAAAAAGTGTAAATAAAACTAAAACAATAGCAGAGAAATAAAATAAAAATAAATTTAATATTACACCACGTGCTCACTTTGAGTAAGTTAACTGACACAAGCAATACTTATAATACTCATACACATATATATGCACTATTTCTTAAAATATATTGAAGTTATAAGGCATTACTACTACTACACCAATAGCTATTACTAACTAGTAGTGTGGTGTACTGCCTAAAACAGCAGTATCCACTGATTTATTTTTAAGCAATTATACATCAACGATCTACAATAGTAATACAAAAAGCCCTCAAACTTACTTTGCTCCCTCTTTTTGTATAAATGTCACACGACATCTTCATCTCCATCTTCGTTACCATCGTACGCCTCACCCAGAATTGTGGCCTTTTAGGCTACTATACTACACCAGTCTTGCTGAACAGTCGTTAAACAGATCCTCTCCCTCCACTGTTGAGTTAAACTAAGCGAAACAGGAACCAATATAAAGAAAAGAAGAAAAAAAAAAGAAAGTTTACTCTCACAGTAAGCGCATGAATTGATAGTGGTCCGCATTTACGACGACTCTTAAGCTAAACTTTTTTACAACTATTCTATTCCCAACATAATTGCACAGTAAAGTTATCTGTACGCACTTTTAACAGGTGAAGTTAGGGATTTCTGACACAAAATCTTTATAGCTGAGACGATAATAAACCAAGTGGTTGAATTGAAGAAAAACTTTGTTATGCATCTCACCCCACACACACAAACAAAATTGCAGATCGTCAAGAGTGAAACCGAAGAAAAAAAAAAAATATAACCAGAGAGTGACTAAAATGCCAAAGGCGGATGTGCATTGTTTCCTTTCATTTTCTGTGTACTCGCTTCGTCTCACTCATTCTCAAGCATGCTTCACCGGTGAACGTAGAAACCTTGGCCATTTTTGTTTTTGAAGATCTCTTGTTTTCTCCAATATAATCTCTGTGTCAGAAGTGAAAGGGTTTACTATTTTGCGTCTAATTTGATATAGTATATTCTCTAAGCGGAAGCAAATTATGTATACGCATATTGCGTTTATGTGATGTTGCAAGTTTTGTAGATCAAGAAAGCAAAAGACGTAATGCTATTCAACCTCAAGTTCTGTGAACGAGTGGTGGTGATGGTGGTGGTGGAAACTTTGGTATAATTTCCCATCTTCTTTTGGATACGATCACTACAATTCCCGAGCAAAGACAAACACCTCTCTGAGAAGTCATGTTGTCATCACAAACAATTCTCTAATTTTGCTTGCAGAAGAGAGAGAGAGAGAGGATATTCTATACTGTTTTTGAGGTTCCACATATGGTCGATATTCTTGGCAACAGTTGAAGAAAAGCAGACTATATTGACACAAAACAACGTACGACAGATAGAAACAAAGTCTCTTGTTTTCCATTTGCAAGACTCACACGAGTACTGTCTCTGTGTACAAACAAACACACCCCTTTACAAATCATTCACACTCACACGAGTACAGTTCTTTGTCATACCGACTCACAAAGAAAGACATCTATCTTTCTTCTCTTGATGTGTTATTTTTAACTTTTGTCACTTTAGTTCAGGTTCTGTTTCACTACGCAAAGGACAAGATATGTGTATGCTATATATAGAACTTGAATGTAAAAGCAGGCGGTAAGATGAAGAGGAGGAAGAGGAGGAAAGGGAGGGGAGGCTGTAGTGTTTGCACAAAGAGTTTTGCACTAGAATGGATAGGGAAAGGGGGTACCGTTGCACCACAAGGTACACCATGCACCCGCTCTAGTCCAAGTTTTTTTAACAATAGGGGAGGCACTGCTTGTTCATCTCGTTGCTGCTTGTATTCTCCACAACAGTGGTGGCTGATAATATATGTACGCTTGTGCATAGCCACATACCTATTTATAGTTTTCATCAAAGGTAGACGGAGAAGGAGGGACAGAAAGATCTATCCATATTCACCAAACGTGTCTATACCTTTTGGCAATGCGAAAATTACCTCATTGAAGTACAATGGGTATGCTAAATATAGATCAATATGCCTTTGTCTTTGTCATCTTTTAAATTATGCATTAATGGCCACATAACTAATGGAGGGGGGGGGGAATGAGGGGGGGCTTAGATCGTACAATTTGTGAGTGGCAAGACTATATTGGGGTATGATCTATAACATGCTCATTCTTTTCTAAAGAAGTCAATGGACGGATACTCTGGATAAATCTGGGTAGAGTGATATGATTTGCTGTTCTAATCTCTCAAATGTGCAACATACGGCAAAGAGTCACAGGGTAGTGTAAACTGTTATGTGTGCGGCTTTTTTCTTGGCCCTGTCTCTCTCTCTCTCGTATAATCCCATCGCTAAATTTAGAAACAAAAGAGAAAAAGAGAAACTACACAAACCATAATAGGGGAACAGAATAGAACAGAACAAAAGAGATTCTAGTTGAATCCAGTGACTCAACTCCGTATCTGGAATAGTACAAAGACTTTTGCAACTTTGATGACGTTGAGGACTATGTAGTTAACTTCCTCTCTTTCAAAAGTTATATATAATTCTTCTCCTATACGCCAAAAGAAAAAAAAGAAAAAAAAAAAAGAAAAAATAAAAAGAATACGAATTTCTATAATTAGACTAACTGTAGTAACAAATGAGCCACAAAAAGCAGTGTCGTACTTCTTCACTTTACTTCTACTGGTGGAAAAAAAATTTCCCTCTCAATTAAATTGGCCATCATTACAGCCACACTTCTGGCTTAAGCACGGGTCGTTTATCCTGACGACCTTTGGGTGGGAGTGGATATTGTGTTTGTCTAAGAAGTGTATAGACAAGACTGCGCTCTGCTTTGTGGCTGATACATACATCTTACTGTTGCTTATCATCTCATGTAAATTCTTTGACACGTGGGAACAGACAATAAGAGCGTGTGGGTTTTTTTTCTAGTGTCAACGCCATTTCTATTAATAACAACCACAATACAATGTAAAGGACACACACAAGACACAGTTTACACAAACAATGTTCCCATCATCAACCATGTTCACAGAAACAACTTCATACTCTTTTTCATTTCTTTTTTTATTTTTTATTTTTTATTTTCATTTCTTTTTTTTGTTTTTGCTAAAATTATACTCACTAACGTATGGGTTTTATATAAATACACTGTGGATATCCATAATGTCATGACATTTATAGCCCCTCTGTCAAACTTGTTTGGAAACCATTTGCCTGGTAGATCATATATGCGTTCACACACCACCACTACCACCATCTAAGATCCAACTATTGAAGTAATACATTCCTTTACAACACCTTAATCTTCTTACACAATCAGAAACACGTGCTTGACTTTACATAAAACTTTCCCTCATTTTCCTTCGTCATATTATATATCACATCAGTCCAAAATGAGTTCAGAAGAAGCAGGGTGGAGCAATATACAACAAGATGTGTATGAGAGTTATCTACAGTCATTGACATCATTCCATATACCAACGGAATCAACAATCAAATTGTACATATGCCAATTTGTCAGTTTACTATTTATTTTAAGGTATTTCAAACTAAACAACTACAACAGGTGCAGTTTTTGTACTGGAATGAAGATTGCACTTGAAGTGCTTCTTTTCTTTTCAGTCAATGCTGCCTGCCTATACGTTATAATCAATGACGGGTCACAATGGATTACCCTTGATTTGAAGTACGCCATTGCAATCCAAGTCGCCATCATATACGGACTATCTGTCGTTGATCTACTAGTTGCACTCGCCTCAAGTACCACCACCCACCCACCTAAAGCCCAACCACTTTTAAATCAAAATGTAATACTTGGCACTCGTCTATTGCCCCACGACCCAGCATGGGTCAAGTATCTACGCCACTTGAATGACGATTTCCTCAAAATCATACTAAGTTACAACTTCATCATCATAAATGACCTTCAAATTAGTACAGCAGGAAAATTAGTAGAGCTTGCAATGAAGTTGATTTGTTTGTGCATTATGCTACGTTATGAATTTCATGAAGATGGGGATAGTGTTGATGATGGTGTTGATGACGCGAGTAATAGTAGTACTGAACTGAATAAAGTACTCGAAACTCAGGAAAAAGTTTGACAAGAAGGGCAAACATGAATCCTGTATATCTACATTTCCCTCGCCAATTATGTGTTGCAGGACAAAACAGAATAGGAAAACTTGTACAGAGCAAACATTTAAAGACGCTTTTTAGTTCCACTTTTCAGTTCCACTTTTTAGTTTGNGATTTTAAGTACTCATGTGATGCCCACTCATTGTCTTCAAGCGAATTCAGTGAAAAGGTAAAAGAAGAGTCAATCACTGGGAGATACTTCCTCTCAATCAGAATTCATAATATTGTAATCTCTCTCTATACTCCACTCACTGAGCTGGAACCATCAAGTCAGAAAATCGAAGGCGAGCCAGATAAAGAATAGTCATTGGGGACTGTGATTTCCATTCCGCATTCCATTGCTCCACAAAGCTTCCGTGTTTGTGTTCGTGAATAGTAGATGGTGTCCCCACAAAGAGAGATTCCTGTGCAAGAGAGTACTTGTAAGTGTTTGGATTCGTTGCAACGGGAGTGCCTATGAAGCTCTTTCCTTTTGACTACAGTTGCTTTCTGTTTCAATGATGATCGCTTCCTCTTGCCCATTTCATTCACTTAGTAACGTCAAAAAATAAAAAGAAAAAAGAAAAAAAAAAAATACCACTTTCGGTTAATGTTGTCCTATTTTCGGATTACATCGTTTCTTTTTCTCCAACTGTTGGATTGCTTCTTTGACTAGAGAGTGGAGTCGCACGACGTATTCATTAGTAGGTTTTACTACAACTTGTATACATTTCTCTATCGTTGTAGATACTTATCACATTTCCGTGAATGAAGCTTAAGAGGTCGCCTGTTTGGTCAAAACTTTCACTAAAACAAGGAAACATTCGGTATCTTGCCAACTTTAAAAAAAAAAGAGACTTTTGCCGCTATATTATTTGATTCTAGATTGTCATACATGGAGATTGCACTCTCTCGAATATCATTATAGAACAGTTTGAACTCCGAGTATTTTGTGTTTTAAACAAAAGAATCCGGAGTTTGTACTTGTGTAATACACATTCTGTGCGGATATAATATTTACCTCCGCTTCGGATTAATTTCAAAAATAATATGAAAAAAATAATACCAATTGGAATAATTCAGTCTTTATATTCATGTTTTCCTTGACTAGGAAAAGTGTTGTTCCCAACGCAGTGGAATAGAGAGTAAGCACTAACATACCTTGAACCTTTCACGTCCACAGAGTAGACCCAAGAGCAACCATGGGGGGGAAACTTACATTTCTTTCCAAAACCACAATCAATGAAGAAACAAGCACTTGAAAACCGAGGTGCAGTTCCAAAGTACACAAAATGAAGCAGAAGAAAGTGGCAGGGACAGTGAAATAGTGACGTAACTTTACAGCAAGTGTCGGAACTGCCTCGGACCTACATTCTTTTTCTCTCGTAAACGTGGGCAAGTAAGGTATTTTTTGCGTGAGAGTGGCTTTGGTTTGTCCAACTCACCACACAAGCTCCCGAAAAGCATTTGTTTACTTCCTCACGAGCAATCTTGCAACACATCGTTGCTAAACTGTACTTGTTTCTAGCCATATATACTATCAAAGCAACAATGATATGATATACGATATATCACAATTGATGCAAAGATTAGTGAAAAGCAAGCAAAGAAAGCAATGGAAGAGAACGTCAACTACTAAACAGTCTGTGAGCATCCTATTAGCCAAGAAATAAAATTGTTCTAACGTACAAGCAAAAACAATTATATGTGTGTATGGCAATGGTGCTCTTTTACGCTTGTGCCATTTCTGTGCATATATATGACACAAACTGAAACAAAAACTATTCTAATTTTTTTTTAGAGGGACAAAAAAAAAAAAAAAAAGAAATAAACGAAACCCCCCCCCTCCCCTCCAACTTCACAAAACTGATTTGCATTAGACTACTGCAAAAGTTTTCAAGCGTCAAAGTGACAGCAACGATAAAGTCCATTAAGGCATTAACATATGTACGTATATTAAATACATCTCGAGAAACGTCTTAACCTTCTCTCCTCTTCTATTTCTCCCAACATCCTCAAGATGAAGTTGACCCATAGTATTTCACTCGCTGCTGCCGCATCTTTATTTCCATTATTTCAAGTCTCACAAGCTTTGCCCACTGACACATTAGCAGGAAGTTTCAAAGTCAACTTCAATGTCAAAAGAGGTGAAAATTTGCCTTCTGTTGTTGCTGGTTCTAGAGCACACGCTAAACGTGCCAACCAAGATGGTGCTGTGGAAATGACATTGAAGAACCAAGAAATTATCTACGTTGCTGAATTGGCAATTGGATCTAATGGAGACAAAGTTGAAGTGCATGTAGATACTGGAAGTTCCGATCTTTGGGTGATGACAAGTGAAGTCGTTACATTGTTTCTCTTGGGTAAATGAAGCAGTGACTTTGCCCTCCTGTTGCTCAGTTTGAATAGCACCTTGTCGTCCCTTTCTGGTGGTGCACCTCACCCTACTGAGAGTCCACCTTTGGGTGATTCAAGTGACAACTCAACTTCAAGTTCTAGCTCTGCTGATGCTGCAGATGGTGGAGACAGCAACGACTCGGGTTCCAAAACTTGTACTGGGGTACCATGTAAGTTGTGACCACGAAGAGTTAGTAAGGTGAGGTTACTAAGTGACACATTCTTGACCATGTACGGAGACCAAACTTATGCATTTGGAACTTGGGGTTACGATACTGTCAAGATTGGAAATGTGTCAGTCTCGGATGTCGCTTTCGCTATTGCTAATTTGACTTCAAACGATATCGGCGTTTTGGGTATTGGTTTACCTGAAATTGAGTCTGTGGCTAGTTATGAAAACTTGCCATACAAGATGAAGACCGATGGTGTTATTAAAAAAGTGTTGTATTCATTGTACTTGGACCAGAAAGATGCCAGTACTGGTTCAGTCTTGTTTGGTGCTATTGATCATGCCAAGTACGAAGGCAAGTTGGAAACATTGCCAGTTTCCAAGAACGCAAAAGGAAAGTATGCCGACTTGATTGTTGACATTCAAGGTTTGTCCGTTACTGATGAAGGTGAAACAAGAGCAGTTAGTGAAAATGCATCCCGTGCTCTTCTTGACTCCGGTACTCCTTTGTCCCGCTTGTTGCCTGAAGAATTTGTCGAATTGGGAGACAAGCTCAATGGTGAATTTGATGAAAAAGAAACTGCATTCAGAGTCGATTGTGAATTATCCAAATCGAATGCCACTTTCGACATCCGTTTCGGTGAGCTGACCCTTCGTGTGCCGGTAAGTCTGAACCAACAGTTACTGTTACGTTGATCAACACACAACCCACAATGTGGTCAGACAAAGGACGAGAATGAAACCGCATACCACTTGTTTGGAGACAATATTTTGAGAAGCGCTTACATTGTGTATGACTTGGAAGATAAAGAAATCAGCATTGCGCAAGCCGTCTATACTGATTTTCTTCTATAACTTCAATAACCACTTTTGTGAGCAATGGTTTTGAGTTCGAGACGTACTGGTGACTCAAACACTTCGACTGGTGCTGCTGGGTCAAATGGAAGCTCTCCTTCTGCTGTTGGACAAGTTAATGGCGGATTGTCCATGTACAACTTTTCTTGGTTGTCGGTAATTGTCACCTTGGCCATCCAATTCAGCTTGTTGTAAGTGCAATAAAAGGAGGCAGTAAGTTGTGTGATTTTGAAGACACTGTGATGATCTATAAAAACATTTCTTGTAGAGATTGTGTATTCGTTTTGGTTGGACAACAATTAGGAAAGAACAACTAAAACAACCTTCAACATTCAAATACAGATAAAAGATGCGACAAGGCTATGTATAAGATCATGGTGTTTGGCAGGAATAGGAATAGGTGTATTCTGAAACACTTACTAAACTGATAAGAGTTTCAGAGGATGATTCCCGAACCTGAAACATGTATCACTAATGATTCAGGTACTAAACCTTTTTTAGAGTCTTGAAGTATAAAGGTGGGTCTTTTCCCCTTTTTCTATATAGTTCTATTTTCATATAATCA